>NC_137612.1:20308015-20309622 GCF_963280865.1 Gymnoscopelus braueri
GAGTGAAAGAATATGTATGGACTATGGAGTGAAAGCCGAGGGCACAGTTAAGAACGCTGTCTGGCAGGGTGCCAGTAAAGGATGGGTGAATGAGACAAACAGTGGAGGGAGAGGAAGGCAGGGGTTGGGGCTAGAGAGAGAGAGAGGAAAGGAATGGATGATGGAGGGGAGGGATGAACAGCGAGACAGATGGGAGAAGGGAGGAGAGAGCGAGAGAGAGAGAGAGCATGGCTGTGTTTTGTCTGTACATCCACTTGGCCATGGGGTCGAGCCATCAGCAGGGGTAGAATGTCATCCCTCCTTGCTAGCAGCTACTAATGTTAGTCTTGCAAATGAGATTAGGATGAGGAACAATTCTAGGTTTTATCTGTTTATGTCTTTTGTTTTTGTCTGCCCTCATTCTTTCTCTTCTCTTCCATTCTCTGAATTGGGATATTACTCTATTAAAAAAGCGTTATGCTAATTGAGTTAAGTGGTGCACAGTTAAGTTCTCTTTCTTTCTGCGTTCTCTCTCTCGTTCATTTCTTATGCACTGTTTGATCCACAATGCATTTGTTTCTTTCAATTACATTAGATGCAGACGTTGTATGTACAGACACAGAGATAAACATTGTGTGTATTGATGTGGCAAAGGTTTTGAAGTGCTTCAAAGCTTGCTAGGAGGGGGAGGAGGGCATCTCTATCAGTGCTGCTGTTTACCACATTGTTCTTTTATTTTCTGGTTCTTTCTCTTTCCCGTTTTTCTCTTGGTTTGGCTAGGCTTAGTCCGTGCCGCAGCCGGCCCGGGTTCAAGCCGTTTCCAATCTCTGTCCATGGTGCTGCAGCTATCAAATAAAGGCCAGAAAATGAACTCTTTCAGTAGTCTATCCCTTCACCTATCCCTTCAACCCTTGTGTGTGTTTGCTGTGTGTGTGTGTGTGTGTGTGTGTGTGTGTGTGTGTGTGTGTGTGTGTGTGTGTGTGTGTGTGTGTGTGTGTGTGTGTGTGTGTGTGTGTGTGTGTGTGTGTGTGTGTGTGTGTGTGTGTGTGTGTGTGTGTGTGTGTGTGTCAATCTGTCTTGTAGCACTGCATGGAGGCAATAACTTATCACATCGTTAATCGACACACATATCTTCTCCTGGGTGTTGTGAACCCAGGCTCCTCTTCATGTCCTGTGAAGGCCTTCCTCAGCGCGTGGTTGAGTACAATAATGAAGAGGATGGAGAATGTCACCCTGCAGTACGTCAGTACCAGGATGTTGAAGGTGTCTGTCTCCCCATCAGGCGAGTTGACACTGGCTTGCCTTCTAGTGTGCTCGTATGACCTGCTAATAGCTTGCACTTATGCACTAGGCTAGCTTCTCAGGAATGGTGTATGGCATATGCCATACACCCTCAGACAGAATGCGGTCTTATCTGTGTATTTGCATAGTCTTTTTGTTTTACTTTTACTTTTTTACTTTTGCCCAGCTATTAATTCTAGCTGGGCTTACATCAGGTAATCAACATGGCAAGATTGCTTTTTATATATAATGAAATTGTATTAGTTTTTTTTTGTACAGAAAAGCAAAACAACAATGGTACTCAAATATTGTAAGAATAGTAGAAATAAAAATAGCATATTAAAATC
>NC_137612.1:20309822-20334822 GCF_963280865.1 Gymnoscopelus braueri
CTTCACGTGGGTGGTGGACCCACAGGATGGAGAAGTGCCACTTGTCTTTTTTCGGGCTGTACCCGGCAGGGCTCCGTGACTACCGTAGCCTGGCCACCAGGCTCTCACTTGTCTAGCCCTACTTCTGGGACTGGCTCCAGAAGGGGGCCCCAGGCTTCCTCCAGACCAGGTAGACGGACTACTTCTGGTTCCAAGAGCTGGAATTGTTTTTTATTTTTATCACTGAGCTAATAGAGCCTGCCTGCTTGCTCAAGGGAGAAATTGAATTTTGACCTTCAGGCAGTACCACTTGTCAAGCAGTAGTGGTCAAACCAGACCACAGTATATACTGTAAAGGTCTCAATAGAAGAGCAGGGAGACCAAATACAACCACTGTATATGTATATAACAGTTAGTACAAATAACCAAGTTATGTTGTACTAACATACTTTACCATACAGACTGGTCAAAACTCAAAATATCATTTTACTCCCAAAGAAAGTTACATAGTGTAGCTTTAAGGTGGTTGGGGCATCTAGTATGGATGCCTCCTGGGTGTCTCTCTAGGGAGGTCTTCGGTGCATATCCAGCTGGGAGGAGGCCACGGAGCAGACCATGGACCAGGTGATGGGATTATATCTCCATGCTGGCCTTGGAACGCCCCATTTAGAAGTGGCCCCAGTCACAGCAAGTGGCCAATCATCTTGAAGGTCGTGCACCCTAGAAAGATGGGTACCCAGAATTCTCCACAGTTGAGTGACGGCAGTGATTTTAGTGCTTGGATTGGATGACTTGAAGTACACTGATAGACATTTATGTGTGTGTGTGTGTGTGTGTGTGTGTGTGCGTGTGCGTGTGCGCGTGCGTGTGCGTGTGTCTATCTTCATTCTTTCTTTCTTTCTTTCTACCTTCCTTGCCTCAATGGCTTCTCAGACGTACTCTGGGGGATATACTTGTACATCGAGCCGCCTTATGCTATAGAAACCGGACATAGGCTCCTGCCCTATGGGCCACATGGTTCTGGAATAGTTGTTTCCCAAGGCTACTTACATACTTAGTTAGAAATGTTGCATTCACAATTAAGTGTAGATGTCTGTCTGACAGCTTTTTGGGTAGACCATTATTGTAGTAACCTTCTGGAGATACAGGCTTAAGTCTTGTTTGGACATTAATCCTCTCATTCTAGCTATATTTTTCAGATGATAATAGGCTATTCTAATATGTATACTGATGTTTCTGTTATGTTGTACTTTTGTGTTATAGTGTATTATTGATGTCACTGTGTGTGTTTTTGAAATACCAAACAGGCAAACAGCGGAAATTCACTACTTGGAGACAATACAGAATAGAATTATTCTATTATATTCTAGACTATTATATATCTGATCATTGGATTAATAATGTGTCAGTCAGTCCTATTAGTGCTAATGTGTTACTATACAGTTAAACGTGTGTGTGTCCCTCTAGGGGTCAGGTTGTCGTCATGTAGTCATTGTGTATTCATAAGGCGATGCTAGTAGCACAGGGAGTGTATCAGTACTCTGAGTGACAGATGCTCTGTATGGCCTCAGGCTGGAGCTGTCAGGGATAGCACTGTTTAGCATCTGTGCTAATGCACTCTGATGACTGTCCATGGGAACCAAGTGCTTAGTGTCTGGGTTACACATGTGTCGTATACACGCACAGGATGCACACACAAGCGGGCGAGTGTGCGCACACACACACACACACACGCGCGGACACGGACACGGACACGGACACACACGGACAAACACTGTTCGTTATGCTCAATTTACATACACAGTTCTGAAGGTGCTAAAGCTCACACTTATTGTGCAAAATATTACGAGCAATTTGCGAGTTGCAATCCATTTGGCACAATCAATTGCACAAATGCTCAAAAATCTCCCACCTACATCTCCCTTCCATGACAGAAGTGCATTGAACAGGTAACACAGAGACAGGATCAAGTCAAGTGGCTTTTACTTGGTCCACTTATTCTCAGTAAAGATAGAGAGACAAATATAAGGAGAAGAAAGACAGAGAGGTTGAAGGAAGAACATGAGACCTTTGGTTAAATAAAGCCAGGGAGAGTGGAAGACAGATGTTTGTGTGTGTGTGTGTGTGTGTGTGTGTGTGTGTGTGTGTGTGTGTGTGTGTGTGTGTGTGTGTGTGTGAGTGTGAGTGTGAGTGAGTGAGTGAGAGAGGGGTGGAGATGAATGGAGATAGGGTCGAAAGGGCAGATGAGTTTTGCAGAGGTCTTCTGCTCCTGACTCACCAATTATCCCCCTTGGACCTTGTTATCTCTGTGCACTTAATTAGGCCTGTACGACCCGGTGACTAAGCTGATTGGACAGGCCCTGGCCCCGTTCACAGCAAGTGGCCAATCAGCTTGAAGGTCGTGCACCCTAGAAAGATGGGTACCCAGAATTCTCCACGGTTGAGTGACGGCAGTGATTTTAGTGCTTGGATGACTTGAAGTACACTGATAGACATTTATGTGTGTGTGTGTGTGTGTGTGTGTGTGTGTGTGTGTGTGTGTGTGTGTGTGTGTGTGTGTGTGTGTGTGTGTGTGTGTGTGTGTGTGTGTGTGTGTGTGTGTGTGTGTGTGTCTGTGTGTCTATCTTCATTCTTTCTTTCTTTCTTTCTTTCTTTCTTTCTTTCTTTCTCTTTCTTTCTTTCTTTCTTTCTACATTCCTTGCCTCAATGCCTTCTCAGACGTACTCAGATCCACTGATTTATGAGTGATTGTTGTTGCTCAGCAGGGTGTGGCAAGGTAACTGGTGATGGCAGCTTCACTGTAGTTAATCCTGCTAAAGTTCATGGCTATAACACAGAAGGTCACTGCATCTTGAATCAGTGAAGGCTTCCAGTGAATCTATGTTCGTGTGTGTGTGTGTGTGTGTGTGTGTGTGTGTGTGTGTGTGTGTGTGTGTGTGTCTGTCTGTCTGTCTGTCTGTCTGTCTGTCTGTCTGTCTGTCTGTCTGTCTGTCTGTCTGTCTGTCTGTCTGTCTGTCTGTCTGTCTGTCTGTCTGTCTGTCTGTCTGTCTGTCTGTCTGTCTGTCTGTCTGTCTGTCTGTCTGTCTGTCTGTCTGTCTGTCTGTCTGTCTGTCTGTCTGTGTGTGTGTGTGTGTGTGTGTGTGTGTGTGTGTGTGTGTGTGTGTGTGTGTGTGTGTGTGTGTGTGTGTGTGTGTGTGTGTGTGTGTGTGTGTGTGTGTGTGTGTGTGTGTAATTTATTTTATGTTTGGTCGAGGTTGTATGCCTGCCAGCGCAACATATTGTTGATACCTTGCAAAGCCATACAATACAACTTCCAACAACAACCAACAACTTCTGAAAGTAGTAGTAGAATTGTCTATAGCAGGGGTCTTCAACGTTTCTCAGGCCAAGGATCCCTTAGCCAAGAGAAAGATGAAGCAGGGACTCCATACTACATATTGTATAAAACTGTGTTTCAGATTAAACCTTTTCATAGATTTCATAGATAGCTTCATAGACTTGTTTAACAGCACTATCGTCAGTGTTGTGTAAACTAATGTTTTGTGTCTAATTGTTGACAAATGTCTTGTCTGGTTGGATTCATGTTAATGTGTATTTTCAGACATTTAACCACTTAAACCCTCAATAATTAGTACATTTGACCGTTGACATTGTACTTGGTCTGCTCTTTTTTCCCCCTCTACACCAAACGTCTTCGCCGAAAATAGCTGATCTACAAGCTCACAATGCGGAGTAGGGATGCTGGGGTTCAATTGGTTAATGAAAACAAAAAAGTTCCTATGACACAAATATTTGGCGACCCCCCTGTAGTAACCTTGAGGATCTCCTAGGGGTCCCGGACCTCCTGTTGAAGACCTATGTGTCTATCTGCTTCATCTCGGGCCAAACCAGGCCTAGCCTGTGATAGGACAATATGCCATTTTTTCAGACTGGTTAGATATGGATGATCTCTGTCAAATTATACATTTTTCTTGATGCAGAATTTGAATTAGGAACTTTAGACTTTCTAAGAAGCTTCCTTCTATCTCACAAGACCAGTGGTGGAAATGGCGTTGCACGCTTGGGAACGGCGTTCCCATAGCAACCGTTGCGGGGGAACGCTGTGAACACGTGTGGGAACGCTCTTCAGAGCGTCCAACTTTTTTTTTTTTTTTTTTATATATCTTTTTTTTTTTTTGACATAACATTTTTAATTTATGGTTGCTGTATGAGGCCAAACGTGACACAAACATTCTTACGTTTTCCAATGTTGTAAAAATGTGTAGAATAAATATTAAGTTTCAACAATTCTGTCAACTAAGAATTACATCATAGCCACACATGTCCGTACAACGGCGTGCAACGGTACGCTACGTGACGGTAGCCCCGTCCACTCCCATGTAAAAAAAAAAACGGAACGGTACTTCCGGTTTTAACTTAACATGGGAGTGGATGGGACTTCCGGCGTCCGTACGGCAACTTGACGGACGCTTTACGGACATGTGTGGCTGCTGTACCCATAGCCTGCGACACACGTTTCGGCACGGCGCCAGCCAGCCATGTAAACAAACCGGTGGATGTGTGGTTCACTGCTACGCTATGGATTCTAAAGGCAAAAGGAAAGATAGCTGAGGAAAACAGGATTTAACAGTTCCTGGACAGAGGCATTTGCTTTCATTGCCACTTCAGATGGATTTCCTGAATGTTTGCTCTGCAATGAAAAGTTATCAAGTAAGTCCTGTGGTGCGCTGAGCCTGCTCAGTGTTGCCATGTCTGATTACTATAAGCGACTTTGGGCTTGTTTTCCTGTAAAGTCGCTTGTAAATATTCAGTTGCTGGTTGCTTTTCTTTTGTCTTGTTTCTGAATTGTAGTTGCTTATTTGGGCTTGCTTTCAAGATTATTTTTGAAAATAGCTGATTTAATAGGGCTCAAGTGGTGAAACTGGTCGCTTCTTTTGGGCTTGTTTTCATAGACCTCGTCGCTTGTTTCTCTCACAGAATCTGGCAACACTGATCGTGGAATATTTTGACAACATTAAAATGAATGCTCATTTACTATTTGCAAGTAACTAGTCATTTTTATAGGCTAATATACACTTTATATGGCTAATATGCCTATGCTGAGAAACGGTCTAGTTGTTGTCTAATATAATCCACAAAATACATTAGTATAAACCCATTTTGTTTGAATATTTTATTAGGCAGAAATTGTTTTTTGTGATAATAAATTGGTAAAATCATGCAAAAATATGAATTAAATAACATAACCCTAACCTAACTCCTAATCCTAACCCTAAAACCAAAATAAAGAAACCAAAAACTGGAAAAAAAACGGACCCAATCCGCCCAGAACCGCGAAAAAAACTAACCCAATCCGCCCAGAACCGCTGCGCGCGCGTGCATGTGTGACTAGTAGGGTTCCCAAAGCGAATCCAGGCCATTTCCACCACTGCACAAGACTCATATTAAGTGAGGCCAAACCTAGGGTCTATCACAGGGAACTGAGGGAAGACTATTCACACTCGCCTTCACAGAAAAAGAGGGCTGTGCTTTTTACCCGCTTGCTGAAAGCTGCGGGTCTACAGACAGGCTGGGCCACTTGACATGTATTGGACACCTATGCGACACCTATTTGTCATTGGCTGTCCTGGCTGTCCTTCACTACTTTAAGCCAATGGGGACACTTTCCCGTTTAAGCCAATGCCTCTCCTCCTTTGCAGCACCCGCCTCCCCTCGCCCCTCCCAGCACTTCCCCTCCCGAAGGCTATCCACGCTCCTTACACCATTGCATCTTACTTAGCCTCAGGCTACAGAGCTGCTAACCCCCCCCCCACACGCACACACACGCGCAGATCGAGAGAGAGAGAGAGAGAGAGAGAGAGAGAGAGAGAGAGAGAGAGAGAGAGAGAGAGAGAGAGAGAGAGAGAGAGAGACCCCCCCCCCCCACACACACGCCAGCGAATATCTTAGGAAAACAAGCCCATAAGAAGCAACTACAGGCCATATTAGCACTTCAAGCTATAGCGGATATACAAGGGGGCCTGGGGACCCCCGCAAAGCAATCACTGGTGGTCCGCGGACCCCCACTGGGAGCCTGAGACTTCCCCATACTATGAACGGCTATGTTGCGCGAGACCGAGACAGGACGCTAATGATTGCCATTAAAACCAAAGAAATGATGTTGCTCACATGTTGCAAACACAGCAGCTATTGGTGAGGGCGGCCCCAGCTAAACAACAGGCCGCTCGATGTTCGTTTGTATGGAAGAATGTCACTGTAGATGTGGACAAAAACAACGGTGGAGTGACGAGGCTAGTCGACGAGCTTAGCATTGTTAGCTTGGGAGCGTACTCAAGTTCCCTCAGCCCTATGCTCCCTCAGCCCTATGTTCCCTCAGCCTTATGTTCCCTCAGCCCTATGTTCCCTCAGCCTTATATTCCCCCATATCAAAATAGACCCTATGTTCCCCCAGCCCTATGTTCCCTCAGCCCTATGTTCCCTCAGATTGGTAAAATGGGGTACATTTTTTGTTCTTGTCTGTCATGAGATATTTTTTAGCAAGATACCTAAAAAAGTGATAGACATATTTTTAACATGGGCCATGGAACTGAATCCTACAAAAGGAGTGTGATAATAGACATGGCATGTCACAAAAGGTTACATTTTTGATATCTCAAAAATGTATGGACAGGTTTAGCCTATACATAAAGTTATATTTTCTTGCTAAAACAAAATGTTGTTTGTTAAAGGTTAAAACACTATTTTCTGACAATAATTGCTATAGAGTGTTTGTTCAGTAACAGGGGTCTCCCCATCTCTCCAGCTCTTTAATAAACAGAAAATACATTTTCAGGTGGGCTACCAATTTCACCCTACCAGGAGAGAGAACCCATTTATCAGCTTAAATGTTAAAGTGTTCTTATTGTCTGTGCACAATTGCATATACATAGCATCACAAATAATCTAAAACTTGTTTGAACATTCATGCAGTCATGTAATTATGAGAAAAGTAAACAGGTTATCCTTTCTGCAAAAGGAAACCTGCCTTGGATCAGGGTCATACATTTATTTTTATCGATTATGACAATTGAGTACCTATGACAGCCTTCCTTGGACACTTCCCCAAATAGTGTTTGGAGTTCCGTTTTTAAGGCCCGTACATCTCCAAAAATAATATAAAGTGCTCACAAAGTAAGCACTTTATATTATTATTATTTTATTACCCCTACAGTAACAGAAGGGATGTTCATGTACAATTCACCAGTGAACTAGAAAGGAGAACTAAAGTCTATTTACTTTGCTTTATTGGCTGTTAGATTAGGTCAATCATATCAACACTGTTTAATAAATGACTATATATAAAGTCACTCGTACACAGAAAAGTTTGACGAGTTTCCACTGTCAAACATCTCTGCCCAACGAGGACACAAATTAACCGGCGCAGTGCTATCTACAGTATACTCATTGTCCCATGATCTATTGAATACAAATATATATATTATTGTCCCCTCCATATTTTTTGTCTCTTTTATAAATAAGAACCGAAAATGAATTGGGAAAAAAGCTCCGTGTCTGTGCAGCACAGTCTATTCACAGTGTCTATTGAAATGACAACAAACACAGCCATAAAGGAAACGATAAGGAAGCCATAAAGGTATCCTTTAGCCTTAGATACACACAAACCTTCTGGTTGGGAGTGTCTTTAGTCATTTATTAAACAGCCAATAAAGTATTTTCAATAGACTTTGGTTCTCCTTTCTAGTTCACTGGTCAATTGTACATGAACATCCATTCTGTTACTGTAGGGGTTGAAGGTATACAGTTAGTTAAAATTGAAATGACAAAATCTCAATAACATTGCTCTGTTTTAGTATTGCCTGGGTTTAGTGTTAACCACTTTCAGTGTGGCGTCCCTATTTTGGTCATGTCATTATAGGCGAACATTTTCAAAAATACAACTTAGTTATAATAAAGCAGTGCTTAATTGAATTATATGAGCCTATTGTACCTAGTGGGCTATACATGGTCATACATGTAACATACAGTACAGTTGGATTTGAAAACTATTTTGTTACATAATAAGCATCTACATGTAGCTATTATACTTGTATGTCAAATATGGTCTGAAGAATCAATAGAGAATTCTGGAAATTTGAATCTGGAAAGTATCGATTATAAGTGTCACTGACGGCCGAGATTTCTGACTAATAACATTAATAGTTGATGGGAGTGGGACACTTTTTAAACATTTAAATATTTGGGCTTTCTGTAAGGTATTAACACATTCATTGCCAGGCATTAATTAATTAATTCATCCGCCACTGCCAGCGGTTTTACCTTATTTTGAGTCCTTTTGACGATCCACAACCCACACTATGCGAAACACACAGAGACTTGTGTGTTCACCGCAGACCCGCTGACAGACATTTACAGACATTCACATAATGTCAGTTTTCGGACAATGTTGGTCCTGGTCCGACCAACTTGCCACTTGCACGATACACACCGGATCAAATGGGACACACACAAGGTATGCCCAGGACACACAGACAGACTGACCTTTGGGGTGACACCCAGAGTGGAAGTAGGGCAGCCCCCCCTTCCTCAGGGGACCCCAACAGGTGACACCAACAGCACATTATGGCAGGACTATCTGTGATGCTGAGGGAACATAGAGTAGGGCTGAGGGAATATAGGGTTGAGGGAACATAGGGCTGAGGGAACACAGGGTTGAGGGAAAATAAGCCTGAGGGAACATAGGGTCTAAATTGATATGGGGAACATAGGGCTGAGGGAATATAGGGCTGAGGGAACATGGGACCTAATTTGGATGATTTTTTTTTGTTAGAGATTGAGGGAACATAGGGTTGAGGGAACATAGGGCTGAGGGAACATAGGCATGACCCCGTTAGCTTGACGTCAAGCGTCATGGTTGAACTTACACCTGGTGTTTGCATTTCTCCATTTACAACTCGTACATCTACATAAACGTTCAGATTTCAAATATAAAGTGCTTATCTCATGGCTACGGGTGTTATAATTATATACGGGCCCTCATAAGTACCCGTATCTTCCGTATCGTTCAATAAAAAGCATTTTGATCCGATTGGTGGCCATTGTCTCCGTTTTTCTCACCTACGCGGCTGTAGCGGTTGGGGGGTGTATGCACTCTGATACATTATAACTCTATGAGAAAATGGCCGCCGATCGGAATAAAATGCTTTTTATTTAACAATACGGAAGATACGGGTACTTACACCCACCCGAAATGACGTGTAACATCCGTGGCCATGGGGTAAGCACTTTATATTTTAAATCTGAACGTTTATGTAGATGTACAGGCTGTAAATTAACAAAGTGCAAACGCCATGTTGCAGTTCAACAAAGACGTCACGACGACATGTAGCCGTTTATTTGCAGTGGTGGAAAGTACATTTACTCAAGTACTGTACTTAAGCTCACATGCGACGCGTTGTGAGCTTGTAGATCTGCTATTTTCAAATATTTAGCACTTTTACTTTTGGTACTTTACGTACATTTTGATGCCAATACTTTTGTACTTTTACTCAAGTACATTTTTAATTCTGGACTTTCACTTGTAACAGAGTATTTTTATATTGCAGTATTGGTACTTTTACTTAAGTAGAGAATTTGAGTACTTTTTCCACCACTGCTTATTTGGCCTTGCTTTCAAGATTCTTTTTGAAAATAGCTGATGTATTTGGGCTCAAGTGGTGAAACTGGTCGTTTCTTTTGGCCTTGTTTTCATAGACCTCTAGCTTGTTTCTCTCACAGAACAACACCAGCACTGGATTTTATCAATACATTTACTTCGGCAATTAGAAAATTACCGATCTACAAGCATGCATTGTGAGCTTGAAGATCTGCTATTTTCTAATAAATATTGTATTAAATCTATTATGATGATGATTACTTATTATGCCTTTTTTTTACAACACAGATCCTCTATGGGGGTCCCTGGCACTAAATAAAGTGGACAGCTGACTGAAAGGTGTCAATGGGGGAGTGATTAGAGGAGTGGCTAGGCTGAATAAATTACCCATTGTTCACGCCCATTACCTGGAGCTGAGAGGTGCTCCGAAGTGACAATTATTTAGAAGGCATTACCTCAGTTTGCACTATTATAGATAACCAGATTCAAATGATCACATCTTCTTCAAATATGTTCCAATTTTGATAAATGCCAACTTGCGGCATAAAGCATTGTAGATGTATTGTAGATTTTTCTAGCCGACCTACGAGCTCACAACGAGCTTGTAGATCGGCTATTTTCAAATATTCAATGTATTTCTATATAGGTTTAAACTTTAAAGTGCTTGGGTGGCCTATATATAGTCGTTTCTTTTGAGATTGTTTTCATAGACCTGGTTGCTTATTTCTCTCGCCACATCTGGCAACATCGTTCAGAACAGAGGCATAATCCTCGGACGTTCATAATGCCACAGAGTTAAAAAGTATTCCAGTCTTGATGATGACGAACCTTTATCTACATGTAGACCTACTCTATAGGCCTAAAGTAAGTGACAAAGGAATTATATCCCCTCATACCTGCAACCTATAAAGACATAATGGCCTGGCTGCAACAGAGAAGGAGTGCACGTGTTCTAAATGTTTTAACAACACCCGGTTGCATTGGCTGGGACATTCTGCACAATGAGCCTGCCGCAAGCGGGTATATTATGACTTTGTCATTTCTTGTTTTGTAACTGAGCTTTTTTGCATTTGCACTGCCCAACACAACCCTTCTTACATTTGCAAGAGACAAGTTCATAACTGGACTAGCCTGCATCTGGTAGGCATGTCCAGAAGGGTTCATAGTCTCCCTCAGATGTCTTTGACCAGCCCCATTTGCACAGTGAAGGTAGTTCTGGTTTTGTCACCAGCACTTGACCCCACACGTGGCCTCCTTGGTATACAGCTCTCTTGACATGCTCTTCTAGGGCAGCCTTGGTCGGAGGGATTGATTGTACATTGTGCCTCTTTGCAAATGTGTGAGACCTTGATATAGCTACTGTAGCAACAAGGGGGACCTCAGTGTTGTATGCTGGCAAGCGGTCAATGGTCTTGGAACATCCTCCCTCAGGCCCACTGAGTACAAGAAGGCTTCTGTCAGTCCCTTCACTAACAAAAGACGGGATGTTGGATCATAGAGATTGACGTGCCATGGAAAGAATCCCTAGCTGTTATTGAACTGGGATTATGATCAATATTGTCAACAGCAGCAGTGGTAAACAACATGACTGCACAACTGTGGAGGGCATACCACTTGTTCTCTATGAAACTGCTGGCAGACGTGGTTCCTCATCTGAATTGAGAGCTGAAAAACACGATCATAGGATACGCTCAAGCCCAGATGTGCCATTTTATCTACAAGTTCCATTTTACGTGTGTGGGCATGCAACATCAGTCCTATGTATAATGGAACTGGTGTCTCCTGTGCAGTACTGTGTCTGACAAAAGCTGCTGTGTCTGGTGCCCGCTTGAGCTTAACACTGTTGAATTTTAGCAACTGAGCAATCGTAAGTGCTGCAGGAGATGTTGGTTCTTCCATCTAGTCTTTGATGCTGGGTCCCTCTAGGATAAGGGTAAGCAACAGCTGTGGCACAGAGTCCTCTTGGCATTGCTAGGGAAAACCATTAAATGGTTTGGCCTCACCAATATGTGACGGCGGACAATCTGTGCAGCACGTGCAATGTGCATAGCATCTTTGTTGTTATGCTTTCAGCCGTGTAGAGTTAACTCTGTTATCAACCTCTACGCCTAGCTGTTCCATTCCTGACTTGTAGAACTGGGAAAGTTCAGCTAGTTTGAATACAGGTGATGACCCATCATGTTGTCTGGTCTATTTTATGTAAAGCACCAACTCAGCAAACACAACACCAGAGGTTGATGCTGCATGTCCCTGGCCATTATCTTCAAGACCTTCTTAGTTAGCCTTTCTGGCACTATTATAGAGACCTACTACTTTTAGCACCTTTTACTACAGGGAAACACATTCAAGCATGGGATACAACTAGGTTCGGATAAGAAAATTGCCCTACACCTAGCCCGATCGTTCATCCAGTACCATTTAATTCCTGTGCGATCTGTACACCATCCGGGTAACTATATGAAAGTCATATAAAGCCCTGTTACCCTTGGCTCGGCTGTCCTGCGCTGGCACATCCTGTCAGATATAAGGATTTTTGAGTTTATTGGATCAACATTTTAATTCCAATAAAATAGATAATTTCTTGCAATTTTGATTTTGGCCATATGGCTGCCATCTTGAAAGAAACAGTGGTCATATTCAGTTGTGAGGTAGAAGGAAGCTTCTGGCCAATTCCAAAGTTCCAAATTTGAATTCTGCATCATAAAAAATTATTTGACACCGAGATCACCCATATCAGACAGTCGTGACGGCTGCCATCTTGAAAAATGGCAGCCATCTTGAATATTCAATGACAATTTTCAAATATCCAAAAGACATTTACCAAGTACTATGTACGGTAAATAAGTCTGAAATATCATATCATATCCATCACTCATAAGAAAACAGTTGTTGCTGGCGGCCATTTTGAAAAATGGGCGCCATGTTGAAAATTCTTGATGCCTCCATATCCAATTCTTTTTGGAATGCCTTTGGCTATAAGTGTACCAAATTTCATGCTTTTATCACAAACTGAACGATTGTTTTGGTTATCTGCTGCACTATTTAATGATAACATTTAAAGCTCAGATGGGCTTGGCTCCCAGTTATATTTGAGACCTGTCAGGACTGAATGGGAAAATGTTCATGAAACTTGGGGTCAATGATCAGTAGCCTGCCCTGAAGAAATTAGCTTTTGGGTTGAAAAGGTCAAGGTCACACAATCAAGGTCAAGGTCACAATTGAGAACGGATGGGCAGTTTTTCATAACATTTGTTGGGAATGATCAGTAGTCTGCCCTCAAGAGATGGTTAACTTTTGGGTTAAAAAGGTCAAATATCAAGGTCAAGTTTACAATCAAAAACAGATGGGCAGAACTCAGTGGGGAGAGGTCAGTAGACTGATGATTAACTTTAGTTTGAAAAGGACAAAGGACAACGTAACAATTAAAGGTAAGGTCACAATTACATAATATGTCATATCTCAGGTAGTAATGGCTTATCTTTCTAGTTAATCCAGTAATATCTTCCCTCTTTCAAGTGGAAAACAGAGCATAGAGAAAACACTGAATTCATCATACAATGTGAAATGGGAATTGCTTTTAAACAGAAAAGATTAACAGGAGAAATCAAATCATGCACACAATGAGAAAGAGTTACTACAGTACTACAAATATAAATGGTACTAGAAAGTACTAGAACTGGTTTAATTCCTTGATTTATAAAATATAAAAAAGAACATATTTAAAAAAAAACAAATGTGCTTCTCAATGATTCGATTAATCAAAAAAGTAATCGATAGAATAATCGCTAAGAGAATAATCCATAGCTGCAGCCCTGCATGGTTTGCGTAACCCTGATGAGCAATTGTACAATTATCACAAGTCAATACCAGTAACAACAGAATGGTATGGGTAACTGTAATGCATTTGTACAGTGCTTATACAACTCAATGGAGCATGGCAGGTCAGACGGGAATGGCAGGGTCTGCAGCAGATTAGAGAGGAGTCAAGGACATTAAAGTATATAAAATCACATCAGTTTCTGACCTTCACACACACACACACACACACACACACACACACACACACACACGCACACACACACACACACACACACACACACACACACACACACACACACACACACACACACACACACACACACACGCACACGCAAAGTCTAGAGTAGGCAGGTTAACTGTGTGAGTGATAGTTCCAGACATTTGAGGCCGGTCTTAATAGAGCGATCCTTCACCTCATGCCATTTGGAGGAACAGATTTATAATCATTCTTCTACACATGATGAGGATTACACATGTCGCCTGTTGGTTAGCAGTGTGCGTGTAGAGGGAAGGAACATTTATTGCTAAATAAACTGCCTTTCATTTAGCTAAATACCTCTCATACTTAGCCAGCTATATACTTTGTTGTTTGAAGATGAAGAATGGCAAAAATAGCAGATCTACATGTTTACAACGGGTCACAAAAACGGGATGAAAAAATAAGTAAGAAATAAATATAAATTTAAAAATATTATCAATTTCAAAGTCGTGGTGAAATGCCAATTTCGTTCATTTCATTATGAACTTTCAGTCTGAAACGGCCTCGTAACCAATCAGAAGGTCCCATCCCTTCAGGCTATGGAACGGTGGAATCTCACTCACTGCAGCTGTATGCAGCAGAGGACTTGTGTTTGTAGCCTGCCGAATCACGCTGCCCAAAGGACAGAGAGGCGGCCTGTGTGAAGCATGTTTGTTACTACATTGCTTATTTCTAACCTATTATGTATTCAAATATTTTTGTGTACTGATTACGTTTAAAATGAGTAATACACCGTCTGGACGTCATCTTTCATGAATGAGATTGAAAACAGAGTAGCTCTGTAATTAAAAGCAGGTGTTTTTGGAGGAACGTGAGCTATGGGAATCAACAGGTGAATGAACTCTTTAGAGTCTGTGTCATTAAGCATTATGTTTGTATTCACAGGAAGTATAATTAAGATTGGCCTTTTAGGGAAAAATACACAACAACGTTTTTGTTAACATTTTTTGGCATCTGTTGTATGTCCATATTATGACCACGGATATGCTCTGAAATTGTGAAAAACATATTATTTATTCACCACGTCTTTAAAGTGGCACAATTTGTATTCCAATCCCAATTATATTTCTATGCTTTCCATATTGATGCCCAACAGTTAATATTAAGTCCTGAGTTTAGGCCACAGACTTTCCTTCCAGTTTGGCATCAACACAAGTTAAGCTGCAATCTAGATTAGAAGTGGGATTAGCTTAATCAGGTGTGATAAAGCTGCAGTATAGCATGTATATGATTATATGATGATCATAATCCTGTGTCTGACCTGCTGTGTGTGTGTGTGTGTGTGTGTGTGTGTGTGTGTGTGTGTGTGTGTGTGTGTGTGTGTGTGTGTGTGTGTGTGTGTGTGTGTGTGTGTGTGTGTGTGTGTGTGTGTGTGTGTGTGTGTGTGGGCACGTGCGTGCGTGTGTGTCCTTGCTGGTTGATTTAACATGTGTGACTACTGACTATATATATAACCCAAGCCCAGGGGTCCCCGACACTGCACACAGTACATGTAGGTCACACACTTACACTTACACACACAAACACACACACGCACACACACACGCACACGCACCCCCCCCCCCACACACACACACACACACACACACACACACACACGTGCACTCACGTTCACAGATCAGCGGTCAGCCATGGAACCATGGATGCGTCAACAGTCGTGCTGTCCATGTCTGTCCGTCTCTGTCTCTTCCTGTCTGCTGTCCTTGCCTCTCTGCTGCTCTCGCCAAGTTAACCCAGACGACTCCTGCCTGCTCTCTCCTGATGTCTCTCTCTCTCTAGACGTCTGTTCATCGCCATCTCCCCCTTGAGTTAGCTGTACGCATCCTATAGTCTACATCTCTTTATCTCCATGATGTCAGATTTAGGGTTTGGTGGATGGAGTACATTGCTGTGGTCTGTATATTTGAATCTAGTATTGTGTACTTATACAAGCGTGTGTGTGTGCGTGTGCGTGTGCGTGTGCGTGTGCGTGTGCGTGTGTGTGTGCGTGTGCGTGCGCCTGTGTGGATGTAGTTCAGTAGTCTATGTAATTAGTACTGGTAACCCTATCTTGCCTTGAGGCCATGTGTTGACAGACCCTGGCCTCCAATCTAATCCCTGTGGAACAAGCCTATAGGGTTCAGGGTTCACAGTTCAGCACATTGCCTAGTGAACATGGCTCTGTCTACCACCTCACTCTCAAAGCTGTTACTGTTTTTTTGTCTTTACTTTTCAACGCTTACAGAAGGAAGGAAGGAAGGGGGGGGGGGGGTTGTGCTGGTAGAGTGCCTGGTCTGGGTCATGTATAATTGTGGATATTCACCCTTACTTTCATTGAGCCCTGCTTTACTAAAATCCGCCAGCGATATCATTTGACCATGTCTTCATCACTGTATCAAAACCTAAGTCTATAAGTCTATAATACACAGAGGCTCAATCTCTAAAATGCTAATACCGTACATCTGTTTTGGTTAAAAAAAGAAAGAAAAAAAGAATCAAAATTAACGTATTAAAGGCTCAAGTCCGGCTGAAGTACTTCTATAAGATTCGTTTTTTGTAAGTCTTCTAGTCGGTAACTTTACCAACTCACTCCCTCTCTTTGTCTCTCTCTAGTGACTCTTGTTTCTCACTCATCACTCTAAAGGTTAATTAAGACTTAATGAATAGAGAAGGGAGGGACGACATGCATGTTCTTTTGTAAAAGACAGATACACGTAGTTGGAGGAGGTGTGTGTGTGGGGGTGGGGTTGGCTCTAGTCTAATTGGTAAAGGGATGTGTGAAGGTATAGAGATGGCACTGTTCTATTCGGTGCAATAACAAGCTTGGCTGCAGGTGTTTCTCAGAAGGGGGTGATGTGTGTGTGTGTGTGTGTGTGCGTGTGTATAATCCAATTCCACTCTCCCCTGGTCCTGATGTCTTTATAAACAGCACACACACGAGTTGCCCCCCATGACAGTTAGTCATTGCACAGAAAACGTGCGTGTGTCTGTGATCTGTGTGCATGTGTGCTCTATTATGCAAGGCAAATGTATTGTGTGTTCTTCTCAAGTACTGGTTTGAGTTGACAGGTGTTGCTTTGAGATGTGTTTGTTAACTCTGAGGTAATGGGAAAAAAAGAACCTGTGTTCCAAAGGATCCAATGTATTTAGTCACAAGTTTTTGTTAATACTTTTTTGGTTCAATATTTATAAAATCCACAGACACACTTTCACTTTCATTTAAAAATGTCCCAAAATTGGAGATCTGCAAGCTCACAACGTGTCGCACCACAACGCATATATATACATATATATACAAATATGGAGATGCAAGATTTCTGCACAACAGTGACGATCTATAAACATCTACTGCATCTCAGTGAATCATATTTGAACACGCTACCTTAGGGAATTATGATGACAAAACTCTGCATGTTCTTTAATCTAAAGTAATCTATTCAATCGTTGACTTGTTATTGGTCTAGCTATGCTAGAATACAGTATTTTCCCTTTTTGCTTGTTTGAGAGGTTCTAATATGATTTTGTAGACTGGGTCTTCTTAATAGAGTTAGCAGTGAGAGCCTGTGCCGGCCCGGAACAGCAACACAAGTCTTCCCTTTATGGTTTCCTGGCATCTTCGTTTTGTTCCTTTTATATTTTACAAAACTTTGTTATTAGATGTACTTTATTAGTACGTAATTATTACTAATAGGGTTAGCTCAAACAGCGTAACTATTTCGGTCCAAAAAGATGTACTCCTTGAAGTGGAGTAGTATAAATATCAATTTGATTAAAAAAAATATATATATATATATATATATATTATTTTTTTACCACCAAAAAATCGGAGCCCCCCCAGTTGGGGGCCCGTGGGCTGCAGCCCACCCTAGCCCAACGGTAAGTCCGGCCCTGGTAACTGTAAAGAAAAGAGGATAAAAACTGTAAACTATAATTAACTTTAAGAAGTGAAAACTAGTATCTATAGCATCCAGAATCTGGATCACAGAGTCTTTGATATGATGTGATATGATATGTCTTTGACATAGCATAACAAATTGAAGAAAATGAAAATGTTCACAAAATCTTTCATGAATCACAACTTTGCTTAATAGAATAGAATCTATTCTAACTTAATGGTGTCAGTATAAAAATAAAGAAAGAATTCAACCACTTCTCTACACCGTGAACATGTGATATAACAATAAAGTTATTAAAAAGAATATATTATTACACTTGTGTTTGACATATGTGTACTACTGTATGTGGTTTTGCATGCATACAGCACATACTGTACCCTGTGTGTGTTTATGCATGTGAGCACTGAAGCATGCGTGTGTGTGTGTGTGTGTGTGTGTGTGTGTGTGTGTGTGTGTGTGTGTGTGTGTGTGTGTGTGTGTGTGTGTGCGTGCGTGTGCGTGTGCGTGTGTGTGTGTGTTGTGAGTGAATGTGTTATTGATTGGGGCAGATGTTTCACTCGGCCCCATGCTACAGATGGCCAGTCAACTTGTCTTGCCTTGTTCTTATGTCGTCTTGGCACGCCATTAGACATGCAGGAGCTTGTAGCTGTAGTATAGTATGTGTGTGCGTGTGCGTGTGTGTGTGTGTGTGTGTGTGTGTGTGTGTGTGTGTGTGTGTGTGTGTGTGTGTGTGTGTGTGTGTGTGTGTGTGTGTGTGTGTGTGTGACTCCTATGGCTACTGCTGACCAGCTGCCACCACACGCCATTGTCTCAGACACTGGTTGTGTGTGTGTGTGTGTGTGTGTGTGTGTGTGTGTGTGTGTGTGTGTGTGTGTGTGTGCGTGTGTGTGTGTGCGTGTGTGCGTGTGCGTGTGCGTGTGCGTGTGCGTGTGCGTGCCTGCGCTCGTGTGTGAGCCTAATCTTTTCCAAAAGTGACAAAAGAGAAAGTTTTCTTCATAATTTTAGCATACATTTTTATAACGTCTTATTTCTGATAACATCTATCTTCTACAAATCTTAAACTTTAGTTTTTCAAATGGGGGGTGTGTGTGTGTGTTTTTGAACTTCACATTCAACATTTCCTGTGTACGTTTCTCAATCAAATGTATGATCCATATGTGTGGGTGGTGGGAGGGGATGGGGTGTTCAGGGGGTTAAATGAATGGGTGACCCGTGTCTCCGCTTGGCCCTCGTGGTCCCGCCAAGTCATTAACTGTAAAAAAAACGACCACACCTCCTGTTGCTGGAGACAAAGCCATGGGTGTGTGTGTGTGTGTGTGTGTGTGTGTGTGTGTGTGTGTGTGTGTGTGTGTGTGTGTGTGTGTGTGTGTGTGTGTGTGTGTGTGTGCGAGTGCGTTGGGGTGGGGTGGGGTGGGGTGGGAGGTTTAGACAGTCAGGGTGTGGACTAACAATAGGCTTGGCTCATGACAACCATCACTTGACTGACAATCAGGAAAGTGCTGTTTGAGGGGCAGGAGACACACACACACGCACGCACGCACGCACGCACGCACGCACGCACGCACGCACGCACGCACGCACGCACGCACGCACGCACCCACCCACCCACCCACCCACACACACACACACACACACACACACACACACACACACACACACACACACACACACACACACACACACACACACACACACACACACACACACACACACAATGTTGCTTGCTGTCAGTCAGTATGTAAAAATGTGTCTGAGTGACCCCCCCTCCCGTTGGGGCCCATTTGTATGTGCTTCTCTCTCGTTAACTGAATCATCTCCCTCTCCTCCTCTCTCTCCTTACTTTTCTACAACTGTTTAGTTCAATTATAATACAATGGACATTGTTGTCGGGTCTCGGGTGGAAACCTTGAATGTCCAAAACTGTTCCTGTTTTATTATTATTTTTACAAACGTTTACAAAAGTAGTGAAAGCTCATGCGTCGCCATGTGACGCGTTGTGAGCTTGTAGATCTGCCATTTTCACTACTTGTGTGCACTCACACTCTTGTATGATGAAGTACTAGGGCAGCGACGACTTGTAGTCTGGCTCTTAACACAACACAACACAACACAACACAACACAACACAACACAACACAACACAACACAACGCAACACAACACAACACAACACAGGGCACGCCATCCCAAACCCACATAAAAACAGCACAGCCCTACATAGACTGTGTGCACAATTCTCTCATACACAGTATATACACAATATACAGTACAGGATAACATTACATAATATACAGTGAGTGTGCGGTGCATATGGGTGCGTCAGCTGTTCAGCAACCTGGCTGCCTGTGGAAAGAAACTGTTACTGAGACGGGTGGTGTTTGATTTGATTCTCCGGTAACGTTTTGTTTTTAGATGGAAGGAGCAAGAACAGAACATGAGCAGGGTGGCTAGTGTGAGTGTCCTTAATGTTTTGGGCTGTCCTTTTACATTGAGTGGTGCAAACATTTTATGACGTTTTGCTCCCTGACTGTGCCTCATTCAGTCTTTGAGATAAACATGTCTACCTTCAGCATAGAAAGAATCAGGGAAGTTGAGAGAGAAGGAAAGGACATGAACCATGGCCTCGAACCTTTGACGTTGGAAGCACATATGCCTCAGCCCTCTGGTCCCCAGGGACTCCCATCTTTTCCCATGTTTTGTTAAACCCCCCCCCCCCATTCAGCTTTCATGGTTCTCCCATTTTCACTTGTCTTTCCTCTCTTCATCCCCCCCTCTCCTGCCCCGTCCACACCAGATGACATCCTTCCTAAAGCTGGCTCCAGACCAATCCAAATCGGCCCGACTTTGGGCCGATTTGGCTTCGGGAAGCGTCGGCCAGTCGGTTAGGGGTCCGTCGGGGGGTCCGTCGGGACCTTTTCGGCCGACCCAGAGCCGACCGAACATGTTCAGCTTTTTAGCCGACTGGCAGAGCAGTGGCAGTGACAACAAAGGGCTGTCGGTGTTGCCAGATTATGTGAGAGAAACAAGCGACCATGTCTATGAAAACCTACATTCACTGTTTCTCGTTGTTGCTCCCAGAGAGAGAGAGAGATTGATTGATTTGACCTACTTTCGCGCAGTTTTGGTGTGCAACACAACCCTCGTTTAAGTGAATTGCTTTCACCTGCTGCTGCTGTGTGGAGCGCAGTGGTGGAAAAAGTACTCAAATGTTTTACTTAAGTAAAAGTATCAATACTGCAATGTAGAAGTACTTGAGTAAAAGTACAAAAGTATTGGTATCAAAATGTACTTAAAGTACCAAAAGTAAAAGTACTCAAATGTTTGAAAATAGCAGATCTACAAGCTCACAACGCGTCGCTTCGCGACGTGTTGTGAGCTTGTAGATCGGCTATTTTCAAATAGCCTAGGTATAAAATAGAGCTAAAGTGGTTACTGTATGTTTTATAATGTAATAATTTATATCTGCAAAGTAACTAATAACTAAAGTTTTCAAATAATTGTAGTGGTGTAAAAGTAGAATATTTTCCTCAGAGATGTATGGAGTAGAAGTAAAAGTACTGAAAATTAGAAATACTCCAGTAAAGTAAAAAATCCTCAAAAGTGTACTTAAGTTACTTTACATCACTGGCGGAGTGTGCGCTACAGGGCATATCTCCGCCAAGCCAGGGTGACCTACCCAGGCTCATGAAATTCATATGCAGGCATAGTAGCCAATTAGAATGAAATCTGCAAAAACGGACTCATATACTGATACAGAACCATATATTGGCTATATATTATGGCTGTCGGGTGGAAATCTTGTATGTTCCTTTTTTATTATTATTTAAAAACAATAAAAAATCGTGAAAAAAAAAAAAGCTGTAATTATTAATAATTAAGAAATACTATATTTTAAAGAGTGAAAAATCAACTAAAGTCATTATTAGTGCAAGTTCATTAACATTTCATTTGAATGAAAATTAATTGTGGGTAAAATACATTATGTGAATCTAATGTGATTAATGTGACCCCTACTTCAGTCAGTGAAGTCCAGGGCTGAATGTGACATATTGAGACCTATATAACTAAATATTGGTCATTTGCCAACACATTATTTTGTGAAATAAACGGGTTATATTTCACAGATAGTTATACTATTCTTATAATATATTAAAATACAATGATCCTTAACCTTCAAGTTAAATGCATTATTTCCGTGGACTTAAAAATCATTTTTGGACTTAAAAATCATTATTATTTTTTTGGATGGCCTTCCTGCCCTGGCAGGAAGACCGGGCAGGGCCTTTCCAAAAAATTACAACACCAAAGGCCAAGTGGCCTTGCCCCTAAAATGACGAAATTCCAGGCTTGAATGCAATAGATGTACTCTGAGTCTGTTACAAGTAAAAGTCCAGAATTCAACATTTACTTGAGTAAAAGTACTAAAGTATTGGTATAAAAATGTACTTAAAGTACCAAAAGTAAAAGTACAAAAATGTTTGAAAATAGCAGATCTACAAGCTCAGAACGCGTGCATCGCAACACGTTGTGAGCTTGTAGATCTGCTATTTTCAAATAGCTTATAGGTATAAAATAGGGCAAAAGAGGTTAATGTATGTTTCATAATGATTTATATCTGCAAAGTAACTAGTAACTAAACATTTCAAATAATTGTTGTGGAGTACAAGTATAGACAATTGGAAATACTCCAGTAAAGTAAAAGTACCTCAAAATTATACTTAAGTACAGTACTTGAGTAAATGTACTAGTTACTTTACACCACTGCACGTCAGTGAAGAAAAAACGCTGGGAACATCCCTAAGTGGCTTTGCAGGGAAACAAGCCCAAAGTCGCTTATAATAAGCAGACCTGGCAACGCTGGCACGCTAAAAGTCAAATTTGCACATGAATGGCCAGTCGGCTGACAGACTTAAATGGTAACTTTTGCCAACCGAATACCAGTCTGTTGCAGTCTGGAGTAGTCTGCAATAGTCTGGACGAGTCTGTTTGGTGCGGAGTTGCCTTAAGGACCAGACAGTACCAAGGGTCTGTCTGTCTGTCTGTCTGTCTGTCTGTCTGTCTGTCTGTCTGTCTGTCTGTCTGTCTGTCTGTCTGTCTGTCTGTCTGTCTGTCTGTCTGTCTGTCTGTGTCACTGGCTGTTGACAGCCATAGAGGACAGCAGCAATTTGATTGGGTTAGCCCTTCCTTACCCTCTTTCTATATCCTGTTATCTGCGCTCTCACTCTTCCAAATAGGCTAAAGCTGACTCATGCCCCTTTGAGACTTAACCCAGGAATTGAGTTTAAAAGCCCCCCACACTATTTATTGACATCCTCCTAACGGTATTCATTAGCACGCCCTTTGAATTATCCAGGAAGGGTGTTTCAGGTGATGTTGTGTAAGAATATACAGATTTTCTCAAGCAGTGAAATGAGATAAATCCTCATTTTAACTTTTTCACCTGAAAAGGTTATTGTTGCTGCTGTTTAGTGGCGAGGCTTCCTCTAGTTGTTTTGATGTGTGTGTCTGCCTTCTGCTAGATAGCATGTTTTAATCAAATGAAGTGTGTGTGTACTGGATGGGAATAAGCAGAGATTCAGCATTGATGTAGTCATAGCAACAGCTGCTCAATTACCGGTGTGCCTCTTGTTTACCTCCAGCATCTCTGTTCCTCTCTGTCTCAAACAGCTGCTGCCTCTTTCACGCTCTCTCTCTCTCTCATCTCTCTCTCTCTCTCTCTCTCTCTCTCTCTCTCTCTCTCTCTCTCTCTCTCTTCTGTTCATGTGTCTGTCTCTCTCTATTTCTC
Organism: Gymnoscopelus braueri; assembly: GCF_963280865.1. NCBI lineage: Eukaryota > Metazoa > Chordata > Actinopteri > Myctophiformes > Myctophidae > Gymnoscopelus > Gymnoscopelus braueri. The sequence goes on from NC_137612.1 coordinate 20,333,190, forward strand.
AGTTGATGTCTCTCTCTCTCTCTCTCTCTCTCTCACACTCTTTCTCTCTCTCTCTCACTCTTTTTCTCTCTCTCTCACTCTTCTCTCTCCTCTCTCTCTCTCTCTCTCTCTCTCTCTTCTCTCGCTCTCTCTCTCTCTCTCTCTCGTCTTCTCTCTCTCTCTCTCTCTCTCTCTTTCTCTCTCTCTCTCTTTCACCTCTCTCTCCCCCTCTCTCTCTCTCTCTCTCTCTCAATCTCTTTCTCTCTCTCTCTCTTGCTGTTTGTGTTTGTTTTGTATCTGTCTCTCTATCTTGAGCTCTGTTTGGGTCTCTTTCTCACTCTTTCTCACTCTGTCTGTGTGTGTGTGTGTGTGTGTGTGTGCTGTGTGTGTGTGTGTGTGTGTGTGTGTGTGTGTGTGTGTGTGTGTGTGTGTGTGTGTGTGTGTGTGTGTGTGTGTGTGTGTGTGTGTGTGTGTGTGTGTGTGTGACGTGTGTGTGTGTGTGTGTAAATATGCTGGGGCACTCCAGCTAGAATAGATTTTATTGCACAATAAAAGAAAGCGAGAATATGAGTGGTGGTGCCAAGACATCTTATTGGATTAACACCCCCCCCCCACAGAGAGAGAGAGAGAGAGAGAGAGAGAGAGAGAGAGAGAGAGAGAGAGAGAGAGAGAGAGAGAGAGAGGACAAATTGTATGCCTGGTGCTCATGTGCTCAGTTTCTCCTCTGTAGAGAACACACTGTTACTGGAATGCTCTCAGTGTTCTTGTATTACAGGAAATAGGTTGATCATCAGGACAGGCTGGATGCACATCATCATCAGCTGTGTGTGTGTGTGTGTGTGTGTGTGTGTGTGTGTGTGTGTGTGTGTGTGTGTGTGTGTGTGTGTGTGTGTGTGTGTGTGTGTGTGTGTGTGTGTGTGTGTGTGTGTGTGTGTATCTGTGTGTGTGTGTGTGTGTGTCTGTGTGTGTGTGTGTGTGTGTGTGTATGTGTGTGTGCACGCGCGCGTGTGCGTGCGTGTGTGCATTTGCGCGTGTGACTCACTTGTCCCTTGGCTGGTTCCCCTACTGCACAGTGTGAGTCTCCCCAGCCAGGCACTGGAGGTGAGTGGATGCGGGGGTCATCCCTCCAGGCTTCTACCACTGCCAGCAGAGAGGCCAGCTGCTCGCCCTGCGCGCCCCCACTCAGGGCAATCCATCCTGGGCTTAGCCTCTTGACCTGTCCCCTTGATGGCCTGGAGGTCAGTGGCCCCCAACAGCTAGTGCAGCATGCTAGTTAGCGCTGCTATTTTAGCGCTTGTTATATTTTGCCTTGTGTGTGTGTGTGTTGGTGTTATCAACATATTGGTTCATCTATTTAGATGTTCAGCTCAGGAAATATTTATTTCTCTGTTGTGAACTCACACTTAAAAAACAGCACTTGATTGTTAGCACCAACTGTGCGTGAGTTCACACATAGCCTGAATGTAATTAAAAATTTAGGTCAGGTATACTAACAGTTTTAGGGTTGCTCCAGCTGAAATAACGTAGGCATAAGTTACAAGTTAAAACCTACACCTAGTCCATAGTAGGTGTGTAAATTATGTCCTCCCTAAAACAGTGATTGTCATGGGGCGTCATTTGGGTAACTTTTAGGAAGAGGAGGTGCAAATTACAC
>NC_137612.1:20337322-20344822 GCF_963280865.1 Gymnoscopelus braueri
AAAGGGTGATGGGACCCTCTACTACACAGTGAAGTCGTGTAAAAGGACATAGATAGACAGACGGGGTACAACGGGTGCTCTGACAATGAGAGGTATTGCATAACCGTGTGGGGCATGCATTCCCAAATTACATCATTCCTGACTTGATCCCTGACTTAGTAGGCCTTCTATAAATGCGCAAAATGTCTGCGTGTGAGTGTGTGTACCTATCCATCACACGTCCTGAGAACTGTCCCACCGACCGACTTCAAACTTGGCCTGCGTGTTGCCAAGGACCTAAGGCAGGGGTCTTCAACAGGGGGTCCAGGGGGTCCTCAGAGTTACTACAGGGGGGCTGCCAAATTTATATCTTTTTATACATTTATATCTTTGCGTGATATAGGAACTTTTTAGTTTTTTTTACATTAACCACTTCAACCCTATAGCATTCCTATTCTAAGAGGAACATAAGCCGATCTACCAGCTCACGCGAGGCCTTGTAAGCTTGTAGATTGGCAATTTTCGGCAAAGAGGTTTGGTATAGAGGGGGAAAAAAGCAAACCAAGTACAGAGCCAAAGGTCAAGTTTACTTAGCATTGAGGGTTTAAATGTCTGAAATAAACAAAAAAACATTGATTTACACAACGCTGATGATAGTCAACGAAGCTATCTGTGAAATCCATGAAAAAGTTTAATCTGCAACACCATTGTAGTGGGGGTCCCTGCTTCATCTCTCTCTCTGCTAAGGGTCCTTTGCCTGAAAAACGATGAAGACCCCTGACCTAAGGGAGTGCGATGCCATGAGGTGAAGTCGGTTGGATCGGTGCATGGTTCTAAAATGAATATTGATGATAAATCCGCAAATCCCCATGGTCGCATTGGCTCAGCAGTTGGGATCATACTGTATATGGGCATAAAAGGGACACAGACAGATACAAAGATGTTCATATATGGGCATAGACTGACCTCCAAGTACTAAGATAATGCGTACTGCACTCTGAGTACTCGGGTACAACGGGTACTCTGACAACGGGTACAATGGGTATTGCATAGTGGAGGGGCATGTTTTCCTAATGGGCATCATTCCCAACGGGCATCAGCCTATAGTCAATATAATATTGATATATTGGCCACCCCTACGTCAAAGTGTCCTCCTCAGTAGGACACAGAACCGGCCCACACCTCATTTTAGTGTGTGTGGCTCATGAGAGCATCATTAAAGTCAACATGGTCACTGTATTATAACCATAAACCTGTGAAAAGAGATGTTTTGACGAGACAATGGTCTCACTCTCTACCTCTCATGATCTTTGGGTTCATCCAAAAGCCCTCCGTTGGACGTACAAAGGCCTTTTTGACAGTAGCCCACATGTCTGTTTAGCATGGGTCAAACTGGACACACAAGCCAAGGTACCCACTCTGATGACGTCAGTTTGGTATAAGGGTCGGAATTCTCCGCTATCAGGGCAAGCAAACCCACTGTGGTATTTGAACATTCTCACACCCATACACACCTCACAAAGAATGTGTGTGTGTATGTGTACGAGAGTGCATGCGTGTGTGTGCCTGCACTACACTGTAGTTGCATACATCAGAAAGAGAACAATAGTGCAGTAAGTTCATTCACCACCAGTATGCAGTCTAGGGCACTGTTTGTGGGTCGTGAGTAAATACTGGAGCCCCTTTTTTCGTTTCTGCACTTTAAACACAGAAGCACAACTGCATAGTGTTGTAGACATAACATTTTGGCAATACTATTTAGGTTATATTTACATTGCAATTATTTTATAAATGAGAAATTTAGAAGTATGAACGGAATCAAAATGATTGATGGAAGAGGGACAAAGGGGGACAAAGAGCCACGAGACCACATTTTAAGTCCTGACCTCAGGATATTGCATAAAATGTTGGGAGCAGAAGTTATACCAAGTAAAAAAACACACACACACACACACACACACACACACAGACACACACACACACACACACACACACACACACACACACACACACACACACACACACACACACACACACACACACACACACACACACACACACACACACACACACACACACACACACACACGTGCACAAACACACAAAAACAAGATATACTGGAGATTTTACTGTGTAAAACCTACTTCCCCATTGGACAAAACAAAACACCCACTAACATCTGGCTTTTAGTGGGAAGGATTCCCAATCCAACGGAACCCTATAGACCTACTGTACATACCGTACACCGTACACGGGTAGTCAGTTTTTGTCCATGACCCCCCGCCTCCCGACCTCCAAATATGTTTCTGTGACCCCCCTGAGTGACTGCAGGAAAATTCATGACCCCCCCAACCACCATAAACCATGCCATATATTTTATATTCACACCAACAGTTGGTAGGAGAAAATAAAACAGATTCTGATCGTTTATTATAGGCGAATTAGCGCCCGTCGGGGGTCCATTTGGCACCATTGTGCCCTCTTTTTCTGGGTTTCAAAAACACCCCAAACGAAAGAAAGATTGAGCAACTATGTTCTATTTTTCATATTAACTAAATCTAATCATTGTTTACATCCAAGCTGTCAAAAACACAGTCAGGCATGAGTTTTTTTCTCTCTTTCTCTCTTTCTCTCTTTCTCTCTTTCTCTCTTTCTCTCTTTCTCTCTCTCTCTCTCTCTCTCTCTCTCTCTCTCTCTCTCTCTCTCTCAGCTTGTAGAACATGCGACGCGTTGTTAGCTTGTAGATCTGTTCTTTTTGCACACGCACACATTCAAAGGTCCCTCCCCCTTTTAACTGCCTGCTGTTGGCATCGCAGCAGTAGCAATCAATGGACAGACAGATGGAGGAGTTGGTCCCTAAATAGTTAGACATCGGTCGAATAAAGTTAATAAAAACTAACGTTATAAACTTGACCGAACAAAGAAACTTCCAGTGTATACCTGGCAGCTAACATTTTGGACGTGTAGAACATAGAACAGTAATTCATCTTAAGATCTCTGAAGATCTCCTCCTGTCTGCGACGTGTGGGGATATCACTGTAAATGATCAATGGAATGACCCGTGCGTATGCGCAGCGTCCCTCATAATAATCTGACGGCGTGAGAAATACGTTGTGTGGGACGTAAACAGAAGTGGGAGATACTAAGTCAAGTCACCATACCAGACCATGCATGACAATATGCACAATATGTTGGGTGTCTGACAAGCCCAGGTAAACATACAGTACAAGCAGTTAGTGTATCTTTTATCACCGTGATTGGCCAGTAGTCACTTTGAGTGGCAGTTGGGGCAAACGCTCGCCCCAAAACATGATTTACGATTCTTTGCCTATCGGTACATAACTCGGATGACGCTGAGTCGGCTCAAGCAAACCCAACGTTCGGCACGGCAACTCGCTCGCTTTAGCTCGCTTGGTGGTGCCTGTCGTGGCTCAAGTTCGCTTGAGACGGCGCGCCTCCGTCACGGTCCATAACTATACTTTATCGGCAAAACAAAATAGTCCACGGTTGTCGGGAAAAGAGTGCCATCAGCGGGATTCGAGGTCGGCAGTCCAAGGTCTGGAGGCAAGCCACCAGACCAGTTATATAAACAGGGTTTTGGGCTGTATTAGAATATGACAACGCCCCCACCTTTCTCGTTTTTGCATTCAGCCAATCGCAAGGCAGGCAGGGCGGGGCTTGGTAGAATCTAGTTACCATTAAATAATACGTGTTTAGCCAACTGAGGATGTACTACATCTCATAGCCTGGAGGGACAATTGCTCTGTGATTGGCTGGCATACTCATTTGCATGGAATGGGAAAGGACATTGTGTATTTTTAGCAGGGTTTACCACATTTAATCTAATTGTGGTGGAAAACGGTGTTAGTGGTTTCATCTCTCTAGGTTGTTGCCCGCTTAGCACAACTTTCTATTGAATAATAGGACCTGTCTCCACAGCACTAACAATAATGACTCACCATGGGAGACGTGGACAATGGATGGTGTGAGTGTGTGTGTGTGTGTGTGTGTGTGTGTGTGTGTGTGTGTGTGTGTGTGTGTGTGTGTGTGTGTGTGTGTGTGTGTGTGTGTGTGTGTGTGTGTGTGTGTGTGTGTGTGTGTGTGTGTGTGTTTCTTACAGTATGTGTATCAATATTTGTATTGATTTTGTTTCTCACTTTTTTGACTAAATACACAGCACCACATTCCTGCATACAGATACCCTTTCCCACCCTTCCGACCCCCCACACAAACCCACCCAATCACACAAATCACATAAAATACACACACACACACACACACACACACACACACACACACACACACACACACACACACACACACACACACACACACACACACACACACACACACACACACACACACACACACACACACACACTGTCTGTCTGTCTGTCTGTCTGTCTGTCTGTCTGTCTGTCTGTCTGTCTGTCTGTCTGTCTGTCTGTCTGTCTGTCTGTCTGTCTGTCTGTCTGTCTGTCTGTCTGTCTGTCAATCTATGCACTTCCTGTGTGTCTGCCTGTCTTTCTGTCAGTTAATTTGTATGTCTCTGTCTGTCTGCTATCGTGTCTGTATGTGTTGTCTGTGAAATGTTTCTTTTACCTGTCTCTCTACCTGTCTATGTCGCGAACAGCCTTCTACCATGCCGGTGAAGGCGTTGAACTTTCTTCCCCTATTGGGCGGAGCGCGCGGGCGGGGACTTCTTTCCTCTACAATAGAAGAGTTAGGACGTCACATTCTAATACAACCCGAATACCTGATTTGAGCACCGGCTTCAATGGCGCACCTCGCTAATCATTGGACTACCGATCCACCACCTCTGGGAGTCTGCTTTCGACTCCCGCTTGGGACAATACTTTTTCAAACAACCGCAGACTATTTTTTTCGCCGATAAAGTATAGTTTTGGACCATGACGGAGGCGCGCCGACTCAGCAGACCTTGAGGCAGAGGAGTCGCGCCGAGGAGTCGCGCCGAGGAGTCGCGCCTCCAGGCGCGAGTGCCCGCGACGACCGGCCGATGGGCTGCTAGTCGACTAAGCACCGTCCGAGTTGTGTACCGATAGGCACAGAATCGTAAATAATATTGGTGGGGACTGCGTTTGCCCCAAGTGCCACTCACTGCACTAACTTAGCCCGCCAGCCCCGCCCCCTTGTGCCTTCAACTGCATGGTAGAAGGCCGTTCGCGTCTATGTCTCACTGATACAATACTACACATGCGTTAACACAAGCCGTGTGTGTATGTGTTTGGTGTGTGCGTGTGTGTGTGTGTGCGTGCGTGCGTGCGTGCGTGCGTGTGCGTGTGTGCAACCCTCTAACGGGTTGCACAACCCTCTAACACACACACACACACATGCACAAACACTCCGAGTAAAAGAGACATTGGGGATTTTATTGTGTAAAACCCACTTCCCCATTGGACAAAAAAAAACTGCCCACTAACATCTGGCTTTAAGAGGGAAGGATTCCCAAACCTACGAAACACTATAGACTTACATACCATACACAATGTACTTATGTGCATATGTGTCATATCATATGTACAGTATGTCTCTGTCATATATTGGCTCTGCAGGAGTCACGGATATTTATCTTAAAATAGACACTTCCCCTTTGGACAAAAAAAAAACACCCACTAACATCTGGCTTTTATTATTACTAGAGGTTTGGCCCCCTATGTGGCCCCCTGTGTGGGCCCTCACGGCGAGAGTTCGGCCCTCCCTTAGGTCAATTTTAATATAGGATACAATGCTCTGCTCTGTCACTGCTCTGGCTCTCTGCCTGAACACAAAGGACACACCATCCCAAAACCAACTAGACACTAGTAGAGCTACATACCATGTACATATACTGTATAATTACAGTCATATGTATGTCTTACAGTATGTGAGTGTGTTTGTACAGTAATTTGTATGTATATATATATATATATATGGCCCCTGGCATAGTGTGTGCCCAGTTTTTGTATCTACTGTATTCTGTTGCCCTCTTTTCAATACCATCTTCTTCTGTCTCTCCATCTCTCTCTCTGTTTTCATCTCCCCTGTCCTCTTCCACATCATTCCACTATTTATACACTGAAAGATTAATTAAGACTATGGATTTTACATCATAATGTGGTGCTGTCGAGATTGCTGTGTAAAGGATCTACAATAAGTAGAGAAGTCTTAGCTCAGGTGTTGAGGAAAGGAAAGAGTACCTGTGACTACTGCAGTGTTATTTGTCCCGGCAATGAATTCCCATTGTAACCTTTCCTACTAAACTTTCTTTCTCCATTGGGAAAAGGGCTTTAGTAGAGGCATAGAGATCATCAGTTTGCATTCTTAATTCATAAGTAACTTTTAACCCATTAAGATCTGTGTAATTTTAGATTTCTTTGGCTATTGAAAAATAGCAGATATACAAGTTCGTAGCGCGGCATCTGCTATTTTTGGAAAATCGTGAAAATGTGTGCAAATCTTTGAATATATTCTTAAAGCGAACATTTGTAACTCAAATCTTTGCTTCTGGGGGTCCCTGGAACAAAATATTTTGAGATGGGGTTCCGAGGCCAAATACATATCATTTTGGGGGTCCTTGACATGAAAAAGTTTGAGAACCACTGCAACAACACAACAAAACTGTTAGGATTTAGAAGACATTTTGTAGAATCGGCCTCAGATCTTAATGGGTTAAAATATTTAAAATGTTATATTAAAATATTGAGAACTAGAGAACGTTTGGAGAACATCACACCAGCAAATGTCCAGTGTAAAAGCTCTCGATCAAAGAATCACGCAAATCAAATAAGTGGATGCTTCTCTACAAATCAAACTTTTATGATCACTACTATGAGTTTGGGTAGTCATGATTAAAGATTCCTTTAACACGCTGGTTACACGATCTCCTGGTTATTTGACCTACAAGTTTAAGCTCAGTGTAAGGTGATTAACTTGTTTGTTTGTCTGTCTCTCCCTATGTGCAAGTGTGTATGTGTGGGCAATGAGCATGCGTCATGATGCGTGTGTGTTGGTTGGGGGGATCAAGTACACTTAACTAGTTGTTACTATGTCTGTTTGTCTGTTTGCTCATCTTTTGTCCAGCAGGCTGTGAGCAGTGAGCTTTAGGTCATCAGATTGGGGTCCATCTGGGCACGGGTTGTTTTTCTTTTCTTTGTGTGTGTGTGTGGGTGTCAGTGTCTTGGCGCACGTCTTGAGGAAGAAGGGGAGGGAGGGGTTAAGGTCAGCCTATTGTACTCAGGGCATTATGTTTAAATCATATGTGCGGGTCGTTTGCATATCTGGGGTCTGTTGTTTATTGATTGGGTGGGGCTTGGATGAAGTGTGTGTGTGAGGGGGGGGGGTGATCGAGAGTTCTTGATTGGACTGCGTGGGGATTCTGGGGAATGGGGGAGACATAAGGGAAGTGAAATGCTGGCTGAGGTCAAGACAAGAGGTCAAGACTAGAGTACAGGGGGATTTACACACACACACGCATCTACATGCACACACACACACACACACACACACACACACTCTCTCTCT
>NC_137612.1:20349822-20354822 GCF_963280865.1 Gymnoscopelus braueri
ACCTTAATGGACACCGACGGCCTTTCACTGCAAATATTTGAACGGGGACCTTCACACTATAACCACCCCTTCCCCCTTTCTCTATCCCTATCTCCCTCACTCTCTTCATCTCTCTCTCCATCCCCCTTCCCTCTATGGCCCGAGGGACATGATCAGAGCATATTCTCTCTATAGTTCACTTCAGCTCCTATCTCTCTCATCTTCACAATCCTCTTTTTCTAGAAGGTCCACCACGTCTGTCGGTCATTTTGTGGCGTTTGCTGCTTGTGCTGACAACACGGCAGGGATGCAGGCTGGCTGAAATAAAAATTGCAGACCGATGTGGTTCTGAGGGCAGCAGCGTCACTGCTTATGGATTGTATGTAGGGGTGTGCCGATACACTAATTTCACCAAACGATACGATACGATATTTGGCTCACAACTTCGATACGATTTCGATACGATACGATACGCACTTTTTTTATTATGACAAATATATGGGGGAGAAAAAAAGCAAATGCAAACAAATAATTCTGTTTTTGCATTATTCAGATATGCGAACTTGTAGCTTTTCAGCTTCAATAGCCGTTTTGAATCCAAATAGGGCAATAGTGTGACACCTGACCTGAAAAAAAAACATGTTGTCACCCTTTTCACCCCGGGGCTGTTTGCATGCCTGATTATAATTATTGTAAAAAAAAATATATTTTTAAACGATATTTTTCCCCCCCAAAACGATACATATCGTCACGAAAACGTATCACGATATATCGCGGGACGATATATCGGCACACCCCTAATTGTATGGTATGATTTGCTTTTTCTTTATTGCGCAGGCTGTTGTGGCAGCTATGGTGGATGTTTTGCACACTGCATTGGCACAGACCTGCAATGCATTCACCTTAATAGGTCTGCAGGTCTCTCATTCTCCTGTCATAATAATGCTTTTGATAATGCAAAAATGAGGCCGCTCGCTGCTCGGGTGTCGCATTGGTAAAGTGCCTTCCCACCACTGCGGAGGTTTTGGGTTCGAATCCACCGTGGTGCGTCCGGCTTTGTCTACACGAACACAATTGGCCCGTGTTCGGGGCAGGGAAGCCGGGCGAGGAGGGTGATAATAGTCACTGCACGTAATCCTACGGGCTGGGGGCGGCAGGGAGTGTTGGGCGGGAGGAGTAGGACGAAGGCTTTACAAAAAAACAAGAAATGATAGATAATGCAATTCTTTTTCTTCGTTTTTCTATTTCTGCATTTGCTCACAGCGTCTTTTCCCTCTCTTGTCTTCCTGTATCTCCCCACGAGGCTGCTCCTCCGTCCCTCCATCCCTCCATCCCTCCATCCCTCCATCCCTCCATCCTCTAAGCCTTGTGTTTGTGCTTTTCTTTCTTTACGTAACCATAGCAATTTAGCTCCCAGTGACTCTCCTCTTCTGTCACGTCAAGTTAATCTGCTGACTGAATGCGAGTGTGTGTCTGTGTGTGTTTATCTCTGTGTCTGTGTGTGTGTGTGTGTGTGTGTGTGTGTGTGTGTGTGTGTGTGTGTGTGTGTGTGTGTGTGTGTGTGTGTTGTTGTTGTTGTTGTTGCGTGTATCGAGCATTGCGAAAATTCAGGTAGGCACGGAAGTCTAGCTGGTTCCCAGTTTTCAGTTTTCAGTTTTATTTATTAGAGAGTTAAAAACAGTAGAAAATAATCATGCAACCATATTGTGCAGGAGAAGTTTAGAAGCCTAGAGGCTTATAGAGAACCTCCTCTCTTTTGTAGAATTAAACATATACTTCTCATAATCTAACACATACGTCCTGAATCTAGGCAGTCTTTTTAAGCAGAACGCCACACACTCTCCTCCTGTAGTAGCACTTAGGTCTTCTTCACTATGTCAGTATGTTAATTGTGTGGATTCTTGTGGATTGCATCATGTTTAGTATCTGTGGATCGTTAAGTTGAGCCTCACGAAGGGTTCAAATGTTGTGTTTGTGGTTCAGATGTCATGTCCATGTATCTGTATCTTAGGCTCTTCTTCAGGGGGGTTTGTGATCTCAGAGTCTGTGTCATACTTGCGCAGATTAAGCTGTAGTATCATAGGAGCAGAGCCACACTGCAGAATGGCCTTTCATGATAACACTCATGAATCATAGGGTCCATCAGGATCCATTGTGTCTGACGCTAATTCATGCCAGATGTCAAAATATAAAGAGGTATAAAAATTGTTATTTCACAATACAAGATGTCAAAACCTAAAGTATAAAAACGGTTCTGTACTCTTTGGAATTCTAAGCAAATTTTTATTCTAAAGAACCTAATTGACATTTGAAATGTTTCCTTCAACGTGAGCTCAAGTAAAGCTTTGAGGGGTGGATGGATTTGTAAATGAATAAATTAAAATGTACACAAGTCCAAAGAGGTGGCATGTAAGATGTATGTTATTGCAGTTCTCTTCTGTGTGTCACAACCATGTTAAACCAAATAACTACCCTGTAAAGTGTTAAGTGTTCATTTAACTCTGAACAGTGTTCAATGACTCGGCTACGTATTGATCTGATTTTCCTTTGAGCCAGCAGAGCAGGGTCGTGATTCCCTGCACTATTCCACAGCAAACGAGGGAAGATGGAAGAAAAAAGGGGAGACTAGGATAGACAATGAAAGGAGCAAAAATGTAATAGAGGAGTGTAAAAGAGACTAGAGTGGAGGTGGGGAGGGGAGGGGGCCAGACATGTCTGGTCCCAGGTGGTTCGACAGATGTTGAGCCCATGCCCGTGCCAGTGCCAGGGGCATCACTATTCCATTACTGCACAGGCACCCATCTGTGGGTAGAAGTGCCAGCATATACATGTGTGGGTGCATGTGATGTGAGAAATAGTGTTATGTACATGTCAATGTATATGTGTCAACTAGGTATAAAGCCTTAGGATGGAGCCGTCTGCTTCTCTATGATACATGTTATCAAGCGTTAACACAACCCATGTGTTAGATACAGTGAGTGGTTGTAACCTACATACCACCACCTCACAATGTGAGCGTGTGTGTGTGTGTGTGTGCACGTGCATGCATAGGCAGAGTGGTTGAGGCCTTCAGGTTGTATGCCGTTATGAGTACAGTACTAGGATTTAACGGCGAAGCAAAAAAATCACATTTAAGGTGCAACTCCAATTGTTTTGAGAGGGTGAGATTAGTTATTCACAGTTTTCAAATGGATGAAAGGAGAGATGTGAGAGAACCCAGCACACAGCCCATGTTCTCCTTTTCTACGTCCAAGAGTTCTCACACTCTGTTTGGGTCATTCCAGTTACGGATTTTCAAAACGTCTTGTGAGTGTAGACCACGCACATGCATACACACACACTACGCCCCCCACCCCCTGGTCCACTTGTCCAGCTTACTGCACGCTTAACCTCTTGACGGCTAATAGCTGTTTGTATCTTCTGTTGAAGGCATCTGGCTGCATTTGTCTCTTTGTGTCTGGAAAAGCGCACAGCTCTCTTAGCTTCCATGTACACAGCTTTATTTGGCTTGGCCTTCTGTCAAGACATAGGGAGAGGAGGGGTGTGTGCACATCAGCTAAATCTTAAGATTATAGCAATGCAGACCGTCGTTGGGCATTAAGAAATAACAGCTTGTTATTATGCGCATATATTATTAATACCCCCTTCACTTCCCACTTCCTTGTAGTTTTTTGCTAGAATCTACTAAGAACCCCTTCTGCCATATGCACTCTCTCGCTAGCATCTTGAGGCACAAACACACATGCACGCACGCACGCACTTGCACGTGCACGTGCACGTGCACACACACGCACGCACGCACGCACACGCACACGCACACGCACACGCACGCACGCACACACACACACACACACACACACACACACACACACACACACACACACACACACACACACACACACACACACACACACACACACACAGTACTGGAGTACAGTACAGTAACCCCAGGATCTGGTTGGTCTCTAGAGTTGCTGAGCGGATCCGCCTAAAGGCTTGCCAGTCTATGAACTGCAACGTTGGGAATAATTCTTACACACAGCCTTCTCTTATTTGCCAAGAATATTTACAGAGCCTTTCACTGTCTGGAAAAAACGAGACAGACAAACAAAAGGAAAAGGCATGATGTTCTAGATGTGCAGAGTATTTATTTATTATTTTACCGTGGCTCGAAATAAATCAGGATGTTTTACAAGGATATATTATGTTCTTTACATGAAGCAAAATGAAAATCTGGTTCATATGATCCCTCACATAGTAAAATACATGCTTGTTAGTCACGCATACAACTGCACAAATAAATCCTTTCCAGTGTGCTGTAAATCTGCCACTGTGTTTTGAAAAGGGGGGAAACAGTATTTTGGGGCAGAGCCCCTCCCATGTATTTTTCCGCTCAATGACTCGCTTGATTGCCTCAGTGGCAGGGCTCAGCTTGCTGTTCGCGCCAGTCACTCGTGAAATGGCTCCTCTGACGTTGTCACCAACAGGAGGCTGGAATAGGTGAAACATGATATTTTTCTCACCTTCTTACTGGGCGTGGTTGCTAGACAGATGCTTCAATGTATGGCGGCTGTCTAGTTTATTCCTCCATCCATCCATCCATCAATCAATCAATCAATCCATCGATCCAATCTATCCCATTCATGTATCCATACCCAGTAGGTGATTAAGTAGTGACACTAGGGCTGGACGATATCACTTCAAATCAATATCACGATAATTTCAAACTTCTGCCTCGATTACGATTAATGAACGATATATATTTTGTTATATAGTGAAAATAGCTGATCTACAAGCTCACAACGCGTTGTTCAACGAAGTCTAATGTAGCTCACAGCGCAAATTCAATAAAGGAGATCTAGAGTTGTTCATATGCTCTGCAGCCAATCTGCCAACCTGCAGTCAATCTGCAGTCAGCCAATCAGGCGGTTGGACTCCGCCTTTAAATATCACTGCCTCTCACACTGGTCATTCTCTTTCCAGCATGCAGCAAGCAACCCACCTCCATCCCCGAACTCCAC
>NC_137612.1:20359822-20372322 GCF_963280865.1 Gymnoscopelus braueri
CGTCCCTATTTGTACATCATGAATATCTAATGGCACGATGCCATTATGATGGTGGGTGAGGTCATGCTCGGTGTGATTGAGAAGTCCGCGGGGGATCCTGCATATTTCAGACGGGGAGGCAGGGTGTTTGTTAACTCATGTAGAAGGAAACCCACTAACGGATACCTCAGAGGAAGACACCTGCCACTTACCTTGTGTGCAAACACCTAGCATGCTTGGCTCTCTTTACAGACGATCAGACATGCTCTTGTCAGACCACAGCAGAGAATTTTTTAATGTGCATATTAACTTTTTAAACATTAAAAAAGTATTAAACTTGAAAAACAGGGAAATTACTTTAATTACACAATGAACAATCAAACAAGTACATATAAAATAAATGCATGAATTGAACATTTTATTTAACCACTTGCCTTAAGCCCTATTCAAAAACGTAAAAAAAACACATCAAATCAAAAAGGACTCCCGATCCCTCCGAACTTTGCTGAGTGTCACCCCCCGATCTCTCTCCCCATTTCCTGTCAGTCTACTTTCCTATCAATAGAAGCAGAAAAAGACCCCCCAAAAAAAAGGTCAAATAATGTCTGATATATCAGCCAAACCGATATATCGGTCGGGCTCTACAGTGTGCTTGCTAGGCTCAGAGCAACCTGAGTTGATGGGTTCAAATCCGGTTCATGACCTGTGTCACATACCAGCTGCTCTTATCCCAGTGTATCTCCAGTGAAAGAAACCATTTGTACATCCAGACCTCATCTCAGACAGCAGTGGCATTACACGACACGTGCACTTGACATCTGCGCTCCTTGGGATTCGGTCACCTTACATTACCCAAGTTTCTCTGACATGATGAAATCAAAGCAGCGTAGATAAATAAGTTATCGCCGTAAGACTTTTGTCTCATCTGCGAACAAGGATGGCTCATTACAATTTAGAGCAATGTGTCCTGGATTTCATTCATATAACTGAATTCATCTGCTAATGGGCTACAAGAGCATTTGGGTGTAGTGATATACTTGGCTGTGTGTGTGTGTGTGTGTGTGTGTGTGTGTGTGTGTGTGTGTGTGTGTGTGTGTGTGTGCGTGTGCGTGTGCGTGTGCGTGCGTGCGCGTGGTGACCCAGATGTCTATTGTGGCCAGAAGGATTGATCACATTGCACCTTCATTAGCCCACATAACAACATCTGGCCTTTGGACTCCATTTCCTCTACCTTATCACTTCTTCTCTTTGATTTTGTTTTCCCTGCTTCCTTCCTTTCCTACGGTACCTTGCTCTCTCTGTCATCCCACACGTCCTTTAACCTCAAATCATCTCTTTATCTCTCTCCCTGTCTCCGTCAATCACGCATTTAATACAACATGCGCCAGCAGCCATTATGGAAAGAATAATATTACCAAACCAGCCAGCTTGAACGTCCGTCACTGTCTTTTTCTCTCTAACTCTCTCTTTACATCCATATATTTCCATCCTCCTTTACACTCTTGTCTAGTTTCTTTCTGAATGTTTCCTGCCAGTCCTCTTGTATCATCCGCTGACCTCTTGCTGTCTACATCTTTAACCTCTTTCCCTCTTGTTTTCCCCCTTCCCCCATCTTCCGCTCTGTCTGTCCCATCCTATTCACCACATCTCTCTCTCTCTCTTTCTCTCTCACTCAATGTGATGGGCAGAAATTGACAGGGGGTAACAGAACGACGGGTCTCTCCCAGCGTTTTCAGCCACGTGAGTGACATTCGTCTTATAGCTCACGATTCACAGTGTTCCCGGGTCTTTTGAGTTTTGTTTTGTGGACTATGAAGCGTTCAGAAAACAACACAGTCCTGTGTTTACTCTATTTCATTATTCTGATGGGCTTCTCTAACGCTTTATAAGAGTCAGTGGAGAGAGACAGGAAACGGGAGAGAGAGGAGGGGAGTGACATGCAGGGAATGGTCTGGCTGGCCCGTGATATCAAACCCGGGACTTGCTGTCAGACATTAGAGCCTATGTGGTATATGCACCCTAACCATTCAGCTACTGTATCAGGTCCTGTAAAGTTGACAAGATGAAAGGGTGCACCTCTTTCTGAACTCATGCATAATCCTTTTCACATCAAGGTCCATTATTTATTCGGCATTTGAGCCACGGACCACCATTTGATGAGATTTAGACTCTCAGACCCAAAATGTAGAATATTTTGTTATCGTTGGATACGATTTTGACCACAATTCCATGCTGTATTGATGTTGGTACCATTAGGAGAGATAACAGGCCAACGTTGATGAAAAATAACAATTCTTCTACATTCTCTAGACTTCTTGCAAATTAAGTTATGCAGATGTTTAACAATAATTTAACTCTTGAGAGGGTCCATTTGGTTTCATTTTACGCTCTCAATAGTTAAAGATCTATAAGGGTCCATTTGGTTACCAACTCTCCATCATTTAGCTGCAGACCACCTGGAACCCCCTCAAGGACCACCAGTTGAGAACCCCTGTATTAGAAGATCACCTGCACATGTGGTGTCAGTGTGTGTGTGTGTGTGTGTGTGTGTATGTGTGTGTGTGTGTGTGTGTGTGTGTGTGTGTGTGTGTGTGTGTGTGTGTGTGTGTGTGTGTGTGTGTGTGTGTGTGTGTGTGTGTGTGTGTGTGTGTGTGTGTGTGTGTGTGTGTGTGTGTGTGTGTGTGTGTGCGCGCGCGTGTGTGTGTGTGTGCACGCGCATGTGTGTGTGCGTGCGTGTAAGACTCCATGTGCTGCAGGTGGCAATCATCATTTATTAAGGGCTGTCATAAAAGAGTCCGTCTGGACACAGGAAGTGCTTTACCTCACATCACTCCGGGAGCCATGGGGCTGATTTATCTGGGATTGAGCTACTGGGGGCCTCCCCTCAGGGCTGCAAATGGGAGACACACACACACACACACACACACACACACACACACACACACACACACACACACACACACACACACACACACACACACACACACACACACACACACACACACACACACACACACACACACACACACACACACACACACACACACTGTTTGACCAGTCAATCTACGTTGCATCCTTTGCATCTCTCATTCCTTTTCATCCATCCCCCTGTCCTGTCGGATGCCCCTTGTGGGTAGTTCTTTGTGTTGGTTTCCTCGTGCCCCCCTCCCCTCTTCATAATAACTAACCTGCATATCTTGAACCGCTGAACAACCTCATCTCTCTTTTTCTGTCTTTTTCACCCTGTCTCTCGGCCCATCAAATGTAGGTCACTGTGCAGCATTGAGCCAGAGCGCAGGCTGCCAAGCATGACACACACACACACACACACACACACACACACACACACACACACACACACACACACACACACACACACACACACACACACACACACACAGACACACACAAACACGTGCACGATGCCTGGCAACAACGCGTTTATTCCTGCTCCCCCCTCCTTCCCTTCACCCTCACCTCCGCCAGCTTCACTTCCCTCAAGGTTTCGGGAGAAGGTAGCGTTTGCAATCGGACACCGTTTTGTTCGTCCTTGGTCTCCTGCCGGTATACGGACCTTTGTTCTGAGAAGTAGACGGGGTTAATGATGTCACACGTGCACATCATGCTGTCGTTCAACTCCCGCCTGAATTTGTCTTGTATCAGTGCTGTGGGATTCACCACAAACAAAGACTGGTGGGGCTTGAAGTAAAAAAAAAAAAAAGTGGGACTTTTACACTGGCTGCTTGTATTTTAATGAACATGAGTATACAAACACAAATACACATGCACACCAAGGGTAATGTATGCAATTAGTTAGCACTCACAGGCACATGCATGCTCATGCCACACATACACCTGTGTAGAGTGTAGAAACACACACACACACACACACACACACACACACACACACACACACACACACACACACACACACACACACACACACACACACACACACACACACACACACACACACACACACACACACACACACACACACACACACACCCCATCATACCACCATATATTCCATTCTCTACCCCAATATCTAAAGAGTCGTTGCTATAGCAACCCTTTTAAGTGACATTTATCCTAGGAAGTGATGTCATTGTTATAGACTGTACGACCTCCCGTGACCTTTTTAGCGCGTGACCCTTGGCCTTAGAGTGTGTGCACACTGCACAGGCCATTATTGCACCGACCTCTCGCTGTGTGTGTGAGCGCACAGGAGACGCGGTAATGGAGTGAGTTCAGAGGGCAGGAACAGGAGGACCAATTGGAATAGGGAATGGGGGAAAAGGGCTAGAGATAAGGGGGCATGCATGTACTATGTGCAGCATGTATATATACACCCCATGCAGTCACACACCCATACAGAGACCCCCCAGGGATGGTCATTAGTGAGCTGGTGAGTGCAATACCTATTATAGGCCAGCAGGGAATAGTAGGCGATAGACAGGACATGAAGGTACACACACACACACACACACACACACACACACACACACACACACACACACACACACACACACACACTCACACACACACACCACTCTGTGGTCTCATGGGTCTGGTGAGAGGGAAGTGGGAGGGACATGTTGAGTACATTGTGTTTGTGTATGTCAATAATCCCTCTACACATCGCAGACCTCACACTCAAAAGACAACACACAGGCATGGTTCTCTCCTTTTAGTTTGTAAACACTGTACTAATTGTTCTCATATTTAACCACTTTAACCCTGGCGTCCCTATTTTGAGCATGGCATTATATATATGTAAGCAACTTTTTCAAATATTTTCAAAAATGTCAAATTCGAGAAAAAAATTAAAGTCGATCTACGATCTCACAACTCGTCACAATGCGAGCCATTATGATCTTGTAAATCTCAGTCCAGTTCACTAGTTCATGTGATCTGCATGGTAATTTGCCTTTGTCTTGAAGGGAGACAAATATAGTATGATAATGTATTATGAATAATAAATGAATATATTATATGAATGAGTGGTTGTATCTGAGCCATTAAGCTCCAGTTTTTTTATGTGTGTAGTATGTGTACAGACTACAGAGGGATTTCCTCTTTAAAGGTACATTATACTAATGGGGTGAGACACACTCAATCACACGTGCACACGCACGCACGCACGCACTAACAGTGTACCATGAACTCCATCTTAGTCATGATGCTTTAGGTTTATTACTAATATACTCATGTTAAAACCAAACATCCTCCACTAGTTCATGCTTCAGTAGACTATGTCCACATTTAGTCATGAACCCTCTGGCGTCTCACATTTTGTTTTATAATGCCATTTTAATGGGTCCTGGGTCCTGGGTCATGGGGTGGGGATGGCTGACTTAAAGCTAATTATTTTTCACAGTAAATGCACCCTTGAGATGACGGCATTGTTGCTGATCTTCAATTAAGCCTTAATTACTTGGATTTAATCAATCATAGTATGCCCATATCATAGGCTCAAGAAAGGGAACTGTTGTTTTTTTGGGGGGGGATTATAAAAACATCATTTGATGTATTAGTCCTAATCACAGCACATGTTCTCAGCACATGGAGCTGTACAGTACAGTTCACTTTTAAATAGATGTCCTTGATATAGTTGTTGCCAGTTAACCACATAAACCCCATACGGTGTCTAGCGCAGTCCCTCAGGGCTCTATACTAGTGACTTTTCTGTTTTCGCTCTAGAGTCTACATTAAATATTTTCGCTGAAAATAGCCGATCGACAAGCTCACAACGCGTTGTGAGCTTGTCGATCTGCTATTTTCTGCAAAAGTTTTCCCAGAATATGGATGCTGACGTTTAAGTGGTTAAAAAGCACAGTAGATTGTGTACAATCTGTAGGAAGCCATTGTAATGAGAGGTGGACCATGTAGATGACAGGGACCCAAATTAGCAGCCATATCTAATTTGGTGTACTGTCAATAGAAATGAGTCACACACTCACTCACACATACTGTGCACACACACGCGCACACACACACACACACACGCACGCGCGCGCACACACACACACGCACACACACACACACACACACACACACACACACACACACACACACACACACACACACACACACACACACACACACACACACACACACACACACACACACACACACACACACACACACACACACACTATCTCTCTCTCTTGCAGGCATAACCTGATTATGTCAGGGACCATATGGTGAGCTCCATATTAACTGTGTCATCTCTGACGACCTGAAGAGAGGTTGAGTCTGGATGGATGGATAGATAGATAGATGGATCGCGTGTGTGAGGTGTAGGGCAAGCCACAGAGTATATACCTCCGACACAGTCACACACACACACACACACACACACACACACACACACACACACACACACACGCACACGCACACGACACACACACACGTAGTCCATACTGCTCAATACTGTATGGTGAAGGTCATATGAGGGTCATGTGCACTGGCTCATTCCTCCTGAGACTCATTCATATATTATAGGAATATTCACATGATCAATCTTTCATTGCCTCCTCTCTGCTTTTAGTTGTCCCCTTATACATGGCACACACACACACACACACACACACTGATTTATTTATACTGATTACGAGCGTTCTACAGTATTGTCATACCACTGTTTGAACACTTGTTCCATGAATATTCGTCAAAAAATAACAGATCTACAAGCATGGTGAGTTTGTAAATTGGCTATTTACACAAAACAGATCTGGTGTACTGTGAGGGTTAGGATGAGCCGATGAGGGAAAAAAGGAGTTGGCCCAGGGGAGAGCCCTGGGGGACTCCGGTCAACCTTTTATTTTTGACCTTTTATACGGGTGAAATCCCATTGAGATACAAGATCTCTTGGGAGCCCTTCACAGGGTAGCAGCAGTATAAAAAGTTACAACTTGCAAAACATATACAAACAATAAATACAAAAACGGAACATTTAAAATAATTTATGAGTGCAACAGTGTCAACTAAGTATACAGTAAAGTCATTAGAGTCAAAACTACTCCATCAAATGCAAATGTGCTCAAATATTGTAGGCCAACTACTTGAGAAACTCTATGAATCAGCCTACCATAAGTAAGTAAGTAGGTCAGAGTGGCTTATTGTTGGTATCGGCCGAGAGCGTGTATCCCCTTCTCAATGCGCCAGACCGCTGGGAGATGGATTGCTGAGATTGAGCGCAACACCCACAGTACCATCAGCTCCCAGTACTTACTACACGTCTTCAAGCCGTGATACTCACACTTGTTTGAGTTGACGGTGCTCGGGATTGAACTCACAACCTTGTGGTCCAAAGGCGAGTGCTCCACCAACCGAGCTCCCATAATAGCAATAAGACGACTGGCCAACGACAAAATGTTACCATCAAACTGGAGATACAGGGTTCCATGATGTAATAGGGTTAGACTGAAGCACTCATCATCATCATAATCATCATATCACAAATACACAGTACACACAGTACACACAGTACACACACACACACACACACACACACACACACACACACACACACACACACACACACACACACACACACACACACACACACACACACACACACACACACACACACACACACACACACACACACACACACACACACACACACACACACACACACAGAGAGAGAGAGAGAGAGAGAGAGACTCCTCAAGTAGGGCATACTGCTCCATGATGCCCTTCGGCAAGGCACTTAACCTAGAAAAGCGATGTGTGCCCCCAGATGTTCAGTATGTGCTGTGGTGTGGTCGGTTGGCAGTAAATTAAGTATAACATTAAACTAGGGTTGAACTGTCTCATCATCAGCCCTGCCTGTAAGGATGATGCAACATCTAATGTGTAGAACAGCAGCACTACAGCTACTGTACACTGTACTGTTAAAGGAATACTGTAGTTCACCAAAAAAAAAAAGTCACATGCAGACTTGAATTCATGGATATTTTTTAGCTTTCTTCGCATTCCTAAGCCAATAATTTGATGACCAGCGGACCAGTAGGCAGCGGTTCCGGTAGGAGACACAAAGGAGACTCTTTGTGTCTCCTACCGGAACCGCTGCACCGTCATCAAATTATTGGCTTAGGAATGCGACAAAAACTAAAAAATATCCAATAATTCAAGTCTCCATGGGGTGACTGATAGGAAAAAAATACATTTTGGGGATGAACTATCCCTTTAAACTGGCAGGTGTCATTTCAAAATCAATAGAGCCTGCACGTTTTCTTAAAAAGGGAAAATGTTTCTGAATGCTTACTGTGGTATATCCTCCAGCATATGATGTACCACCATACATACATAATGTATTAGCAGACCTGTATGACATCATGCTCAAATCATTTAGTTCATCCTGGCTTCAGTGTTCCTGGCCGTGTAAGGAAAAGAGACAATTGTGTGTGAATAATGTGAGGAAGGTTTGCATCGGTGGAGGGATATCTACCGTAAAATAGCACAGTATATAGGTTGCATCTATGCGTGTGTGTAGATTGTACGTATGTGTGCGTCTGTGTGCATATGTGTGTTCCTACGGTCTGCTGTCCTCCAGGCAGTCTGTAAACGTATGCACCGACAGCAGCAGAGGAAAAAAGGTGGAAATGCAGAGATAGTGGACTCCCTACTTTATCATTTTGCTCTCTCTCTCTTTTCCTGCTCTTTCTGTCCTAATGAACAGCATGTGAACCTAAGGCAGTATGACACAGACGGAGCTCTTTGAAGGCACCCACAACTTATAACACACACACACACACACACACACACACACACACACACACACACACACACACACACACACACACACACACACACACACACACACACACACACACACACACACACACACACACACACACACACACACACGCACACATATGCACACACAAATTGAGTACATGAAAAAACAGACTTGAGATGTCTGACACACTCTCGCACATTCAGACTATTACGCACGCACGCACGCACGCACGCACGCACGCACGCACGCACGCACGCACGCACGCACGCACGCACGCACGCACGCACGCACGCACGCACGCACGCACGCACGCACGCACGCACGCACGCACGCACGCACGCACGCACGCACGCACGCACGCACGCACGCACGCACGCACGCACGCACGCGCACGCACGCACGCACGCACACACACACACACACACACACACACACACACACACACACACACACACACACACACACGCACGCACTATCAGACAGTCTGCGTTAGCTCATTGTGTACCATGGCAAACAAAGAAATGGTCAAATTCAGCACATCTGACTGGAACGTCTGTTCTTTTCATCTCTGTTGCACTGCACAGGTCGTTTCACTTGCATTGTTGATAGCGGTCTTAAAAGCTCCAAATTATAGCTGACCTCCTCTATAGTACACAAGTCTGAAGCAGTCCACCAAAGCGCCAGCACTTTCCCAGGAATATTTTATTGTAGTGTTTACTAGATTGGTCTCTGACTTTATTGTAACTGAACTTCCTTGCCCTTGTTTTCTGATGTATCGGGAGATATAGCCAGTTGCACTTTTAGCTCACCATTGTGCCTTAGTACTGTACGTTCTGCAGGAAAAATAAGGTAACACTCATGCAGTCAGACAAGAGAGGGAATCCGTTCCATTGTCAAGGATATAAACCGCTAACCCCCACTCAGCAGTCAGCAGTGTGTGTGTGGGTGTGTATGAGGATCCTCTACTGTATGTTTCCAGCAACCCATTCTTAACATGAAGTTTCTTTTTTATAGAAACCGTTAGTAAAGTATTTTCATCTCTCCTTACAGGTCTGAAAAGTTGTCACCATAGCAGTGGGTGAATATACAGAAGACGGTGTCTATTCAACGCTTGCAATACGGGTAAGTCGATGTTCACTTTTGTCTGTGTGTTTGCTATGACCCATTTTGGGTGGGAACCCCTTTTTGTAACTATACCTTTCAGGACGGGAACCCCTTTTGGGGTTCCTGCTGCTATGTACAGTATATAGCAACATACATTTTTACAATTTTTTAAATAAATATTTGATTTTTTTCAGCAAACTTAGGTCAGGATTTAGAAGGCGTTTTTAGAATCGGCCTCAGGTCTCAATGGGATAAGCGGTACTTTCTTCAGAGTGTGTTTCAGAAACCATCACTCCATGTCAAATTAATCTTAGTCCTTCTGGCAGGCCTTGTCGAGCGTCGACTTCAACTCGCTCTGTCAGCTTCCCATCAACCACAACCGCAGTGTGTGTAAGTGTGTGTATGTGTTCAGAGAGTGGAGCAGAAGGGTTACGGTTCAGTAAAGTTCAGTCGTATTTTAAGCAGCTCCTCTCCACTATGCTACGAATCCTTAAGACCCAAGAGGGCAAGCGAAGAGGGGGAAGGATGGATACAGGTAACCGAGAAGGAGCCTAGAGTACTTTGTGTGGGTGGGTGGGTGGGTGTGGGGCTGTGTCTTCTATCACGCCATGGTAGGGCCACAGGAGAGGGGTTCTGTGGGTAATTGTGTGTGATGGGGTGGTGATCAGGAACATGGGAAGCCCGGAGGGTTCGTACATAGTGGTTGTCGGGGTGATGATAGTGGTGTCTCTGTGTGTGTGTGTGTGTGTGTGTGTGTGTGTGTGTGTGTGTGTGTGTGTGTGTGTGTGTGTGTGTGTGTGTGTGTGTGTGTGTGGGGAGGGGGTTGGGGTGCGGTTAGTGTGTCAATGCCCTGGGCATCGCCACGGTCTCAGAGAGAGTGAGCGAGAGAGAGAATGGCAGAGAAAGAGAAACTGGAGAATAATATGAGAAGGGGGTTCAAGAGAGATATAAAGCATTAGATATAGACTTATACCAGCTCTTGTGGTGATAGAGATTAATTGCACACACACACATCGCCTTTGCAAATGGTTCAGTGAGGCTAAACCATTTTTTATGTGGCCCGCAGACAATTTATTGGACTGTAGAAAATATACAGTAATAGCAATGCATCTTAAAAAAGGCTGAATTGTTTTTGTTTTGTTCACAGCACAGATGAGTGATTTACATTTGGCTACACTGCTAATAAAGTGCTATTGATATTGCACTGCAGTTAAATAAAATTGGTATGATGCGATGCATTTGTAAGTGACTTTGTTATGGTCCACAGTATGACAGTAGATGCAGTCGCCACTTAGGTGTTTACATATTTTCAAATATGGCCCCCTACAGCCCACTGAGGGGATGAACATACAGATTGAAACAGATTGAGACGTACATATATTGGGCTGCAATGGTTCGAACTCGGCTCCTCCTGGCATAATGTGTTCATAATGTGTTCTTGACACTGAACCTGTACCGTCTGAATGTTATCCATAAGTGGTCTGAGTGGTCGTAAAAAAGACAAGTGGTGAGAAAACAAGACCAGGAGACCTGGTTCTGCCAGACCCCTAGTGGTTGAAATCTGAATGGCTGGGTAGGAAAAGAGGGACAGACCGACCGACGGACAAAGCCTCCTGTAGGCCGACCCCCTGGGTCTGGCAAAGACAAGAGAGAGAGAGAAACTTTCAGGAAAATTGACTGGCAGTTGAACTGGTTCGAATAATGTGTTCCTTCCACGTGCTACGTCTAACCAGGGAAACTCCCCCCTGTCGTGTGATAAGAAGGCTTGTTAGCTCTCATGCATTAAAGGAGGCATGAGCTCGGCTCTGAGCTCTCCCTAGGTTGGCAGAGGGAGTGTAGCGCCCAGGATTACTTAGACGATTGGCATTGGGTGAAAAAAAGGAAGGAAGGAAGAGTGATGAGGAAGAGGGAGCAGAGGAGACGAGGGGTGAGGGATGAAGTAGCAAGGATGAAGGGGTGAGGATGGGGGGGATGAGGATGAAGGGGTGAGGATGAAGGGTTGAGGATGGGGGGATGAGGATGAAGGGGTGAGGATGAAGGGTCGAGGATGAAGGGGTGAGGATGGGGGGGTGAGGATGGGGTGGTGAGGATGAAGAGGTGAGGATGAGGGGGTGAGGATGAGTGGGTGAGGGATGAAGTGGCGAGGATGAGAAGGCAAAGAGAAAGGAAAGGTTTCTTTTGTCCCATAAGAGCACTATTAGCCACCACCTACCCCTTCAAAATGGCTCTATTGCAGTGGTTCTCAAAGTGGGGTCCGGGGTCCCGGCCCCCAAAGGACCCCTGGACCCCACTTTGAGAACCACTGCTCTAATGGCATGCCCTGTTAGTGGCAACGATAGTGTTTAATACAGGGTACCTGTGGAGTACGAATGCTATTCATTGGACTTGAGTACAAAGAATGTGAATACCTGCAGGCCAATGATTGAATCCCACTATTGGAACTGAGCATTACAGCCTCCATCTTATACAGAATGAGCTCATCTCCATTGCAAACACTGTGCTGTGTTTGATCTCAATGGTGGTGGATATTTTTATCGAACAAAAACACTTAACAGTGTCCAAGGGGTCAGTCAGCATTCTGTTTTCCAGATCTCTGTCTTTCATATATGAGCTGAGGAATTCAATCATGTCAGTGGTTACACATTTATTACACAAACACAATTATACT
>NC_137612.1:20384822-20412322 GCF_963280865.1 Gymnoscopelus braueri
ACACACACACACACACACACACACACACACACACACACGTGATTGTTTTCTCTTTCTCTCTCCTCTATCGCCTTCTTTCTCCTTCTCTCCTCTCTACTCTTCTTCCCCTTCCTCCTCACCTCTTCTGTCTCCTATACTGTCCTTTCCTGTTTCCACTTCCCTTGTACTCCTCTTCTTTTCCCTCCTCTCCTGTCCTCTTCTGTTCCTCTAACTCTCTGACAGTGACAGTCATAACGGGTGACAGTCATTAGTGGCAGACCTGTCCTCCTCAGCTGTGCCATCATTTCAAGATGCGCAACACTGTCTGTACCCCACTGTCCTTCAAACACACACGCACAGGCGCGTGAACAATTACACAGCGATGCATCTTGGGAGGTTACTCCCCAACCAAGCACCAAACCCAAACCCAAAAGCTACACTCTCACAACACCTTTGAAATCAAGGTGACACCTGTCTTCTTGCCCTCAGTTTCCTGTCCTGACAAGCCACTGTGCTTTTTGCTGCCATGTCCCCCCCGCCCCGCCCCCTACACAATTAGTTGTCTGTTCCACCTGGCGTCATGTCTGTATGATGTGAAGTTGTTGTGAATTAAGTAAAACTCTGTTGTGATACTAAGAGCGATACTAAGAATCTCAACCACAGAAAACTGGTGCCTACAAAACGTATTGACAAAAGATAGCGCTGAGGAGAAAACGGTGAAATCAACTGGGTCAGACTGCAGGCAGGACATGATTTCAAATCTTTTTTATTGTGAAGCACAGGGTAGGATTATACATTTCTGTAATTTTTTTGAAGGGCACACGACCAAGCAGAGGGGCTACGAGGGCCAATAGAATATTACAACAGTTGAATCCACAATACTCTTCACTTTGATATGCCTCCTCTCCTCTCCTCTCCTCTCCTCTCCTCTCCTCTCCTCTCCTCTCCTCTCCTCTCCTCTCCCCTCTCCTCCTCTCTCACAGTTTCTCAGTGTCCTTCTGACTCTTGGAATGAGTGTTTCTGTCCTTGTCACAGTCATTGAGCTCTGCTCCCTCCTCTTTAAAGATACAATCTGTCATTTTTATGTCCGCTGTCTCTCTCTCCCGACGGAGAGGGGTAATTGCAATGATGTCTGAACTACAATAACAATGGTGTATCTAGTTACATTTATTGACCTTGTCAAACAGCAGTTGTCCTACCCAACATCGGGGTCTACATTTCTCAGTGGAATACAGATTGGTTAAAATAACATTTATTCATAAAAAAAAAAGTCCAACAGCAGCTTTACAGACCCAAAGTTCCGCTCTGCTCCCCTCTGTGCCAACCTGATGTACCAGTCTGTGTCCGCTCCCCCCCAACGCCCTCTGTCTACTTTGCTTTTACTGTACGCTGTTCTTCTAAATCACAGTTTCTCAACATTTGGACCTGGGCCCAGCAGGGGTCCAAATGGACCCTTATGGGTCTGCACCTCTGAGCGGGTACAAATTTAAAATTATTATTTTTGGAAGCCGAATCTACACTGTAAAATTGTGTTAATTTAACTCTGAGAGTGTACAAATGGAACCAAATGGACACTTCCATTTGGTTTCAAGACCCGTTAAAGACCTGTAAGGGGTCCATTT
This sequence comes from Gymnoscopelus braueri, assembly GCF_963280865.1. Lineage (NCBI taxonomy): Eukaryota > Metazoa > Chordata > Actinopteri > Myctophiformes > Myctophidae > Gymnoscopelus > Gymnoscopelus braueri. The sequence goes on from NC_137612.1 coordinate 20,386,424, forward strand.
CGACCCCCTGGTGGTCCCCGGACTTGACGTTGAGAACCAGTGTTCTAAATCCAGACCCAGTTAGAGCCATACAGACAGTACATGCACATACGCACAGAAGAACACACACATGCACATTCACACAGTATACTACACATTCACACAAAGGCATGTCTTGAAATGCATTCAACAGTGTACAAGAGCAAAACACACACACACACACACACACACACACGCACACACACAGACACACGCATGCAGGCACATGCACGCGCAGGCACGCAGGCAGGCACACACACACACACACACACACACACACACACACACACACACACACACACACACACACACACACACACACACACACACACACACACACACACACACACACACACACACACACACACACACACACACACGCGCATGCATGCAGGCACATACATGCGCATGCACGGTATTTAGTATTAAACGGCACTGTTCACTTTACCACAACTTTTACCTGCTGCAAGTACCTGCTGTATTGTACTTGCATGCCACAATAAACACACTTGACCTTTGAACCGATAGACACACGCACACACACACACACCCATACATAGATACTGTAGGTACACACATTCACACGCACTCAGACACTGGGTCCCCTGTGGTTACATCATCAGGGGTCTGACCAGCTGAGGACAGTGGTCCCATTCATGGAGACATTGTTTATTTGGAGTCCTTTACATAAGACACACGTCACACACACACACGCACGCACACACACACACACACACGTGCATGCACACGCACACACGCATACTTGTGCACATGCACATACACCCAAACACTGCTCGCAAATAAGTTGCGGGCCTTCACACGCACACAACACACACTCACTCTCCCCTTCCCAGGACAGGCATTGTGCTGCTAGAATAATGCACCCAGTTGACTATTCATGCTCATGAATCATTCAGCAAAAGGGATCGTTCACTCATTCACTACCAATCAGTCTCTCACCACACCACACCGGCCTACAATAGTAGCCATTGTCCCGTGGACTCCTGGCCTCACTGCTCCGCTTGGCTCCGGCGCAAAAGTGAAACGTTGACCAGAACAGACACGGACGGCCTTTTGTAAATAGCACCATTCACCAAAAATAGAGTGTTTCTCTTGGTTATGTTAACGTATATACAGTATACACTGTTCAGTAAAGACACTCACTTTGGAAGGAATAACCCGGAGAACGATACTGGAGCACACTGAGCTTCTTTTCAATTATTTAATCAGCAAACATGACCGCAATCTCGTACTTGTAAGTCATCCTGGATAAGAGCGACTGCTAAATGCCTAAGTTGTAATTGACCAATATAATTAACCCATTTAGACCTGAGGCCTTCTAAATCATGACCTAAGTTTTCTGAAAAACTTCAAATATTTATTCAAAAAATTACAACAAATGTATGTTGCTATATACTGTACATAGCAACAAGAACCCCAAAAGGGGTTCTCGTCTTGAAAGGTATAGTTGCAAATAGGGGTTCCCGCTCACGTTCCGACCGTATAGAGGACGCCGTAGTGTCAAAAAGTTGATCATGTTCCCGTTCATGTTTGTTAATTAAATAATTGGAAAGAAGATAATTGTTTTTCTCAGTGTTGTGCCGGATATACTGTATACTTGGTTGCACATCTTGTCTCACCGCAAAATAGCAGATATAAAAGCTCACAGCGCATTGCAGCGCATCGTGAGCTTGTACATCAGCTATTTCCGATGCGCGACACTCTTTATTTATCTGTCTGTCCATTACTGAGAGTACTGGGTTTCTGAAGAAGCTGACTGAGACCGATAAATCCACTGTTGCTGAAGTGGATGCCTAATGCCTATACTCTTACATTTTTCTGGGCCAGTTTCCAATGGCGACGGAACGGGAAGTTTTTCAACATCGGGAAAGACCCCCGAGTGAACATGCGGAAGCGCTCGGGAACCCTGGAGATTGGCTTCCGCAGCGGTGGCCGGCCGGAAGACTACGAGGGGGAGTACCAGTGTTTTGCAGTCAATGACCTTGGATCGGCCATGTCCAACAAGATCCTGTTACGAGTCTCCAGTAAGGACGGACACACACACACACACACACACACACACACACACACACACACACACACACACACACACCCCCACACACACACACACACACACACACACACACACACAAACACACAAAAGGAAAGGGATGGTCAACTTTGATGCTGCACGTGAACCAAACATCACATACACACCAACATACATATCATCTTCTCATTCTCTCTCTGTTCCCTGTCTTTCTCTTTATATAAATCTGTCTGTTTCCCTCTCTTCCGTCCTTCCTCCCTTCCTTCCTCCCTTCCTTCCATCCATCTCAGAGGCTCCTCTGTGGCCTAAGGAGGTGCTGGAGCCAGTGGTTGTGACTGAGGGATCTCCCCTGGTGCTGACCTGCAACCCTCCTCCTGGCCTCCCCCCTCCACACACCTTCTGGATGAACAGTGGTAAGCAGTGCACAATGCACACACGCACACGCACACGCACACGCACACGCACACGCACACGCACACGCACACACACACACACACACACACACACACACACACACACACACACACACGCACACACGAGCACACGCACATACAATATATGTTCACAGATCCTTAAGGGCTTGAAGAGACACTTTCATTTCATATAATGCTCTCTCTTACTCACACACACTCATACATCTGTGCATGTCATGAACACATAAGAAAACAATCTTGTGCTTACATTCATGCAGGCAAGTGCGCACACAAAAACTCTAAGTATTCTACACACTAGGGCCATGCATGCATCCTTGTAGATTTTTAAAAACGTGTCTCTGGTCCTCATTTGTCAAACTTGCGTAGACAAAAAGATGGGCGTACGCTGATCTCAACGCTACTGTCGTCATTTACAGTAACAGTATCAACCTGTTGTCAATTTGAAGTGAGTGTAGCCAACGGTCAAATGTCACGTCAGTTCCTCAGCTCGCGTACGCACCTGTTTTCCATCGTAGACTTGCAGTAACCTCGCATCACCAGACTTTCCACCTCGGAGGAAAGCCTGGTATTCGTTATTAAATGGCCCGTGTGATCCGGTCTAGGCCACGCCTACTGAAAAAAAATAAGGAAAAAAACCCTGTGGTTCTGGCTGTGGTGGTTCCGTTTTTTCGGCGCCGCTTTGTTCTGGTTCCCCCTGTTAGCATTTCAATGCTAAATCGAGTATAGTCTCTAGTTTAGTCTCGCCAGTCGCTACGAGTTGGAATAAAGAATGGATAAGAGAGGAAAAGAACTATTCCTGTAAGCTAAACTACGCCGCATCAAGGGTTTTATTGGGTAGGCCCTAAAATGATATAATTATATAATGCACCCTTGGTTCCGGACTTGGGTTTCGGGCCGCCTGATGACGCGACTGATGGCGTGCTCCCGACCGGATCACAACCCCGAAAATGGTATTGATCCCAGGCTAGACTTGCAGTGCAGCATAGTCTGGCAATCTGACAGGCATCTAAACAGATGCACCAGCCACTTAGTCACTTAAAAATGATGATGAGGTAGTTGCAATTACAGGGTTAACGGGTGGCATAATTACAAGCATTTAAAATTGAGGTATTAAAAACAATCTATCGCGTTAGGGTAGAAGCTTAATCAGTCACCCATTTAAACGGGAGCTTAAAGCTTTAACAGTCATTCAGATATCTCTGTAATATGGCTCTATTAAGACCCACAGTATAAGTGCACGTGCGAGAGGATTTTGTACAGACGTGTCTCCAGGGCGCACTGCAGCTGGAGTCATATCCTTGGTGCTGGGTGAAATTAATATTCAAATCATAATCATGACATACATTATGTATCCGTGTAGCAGTGATGTAAAGTAACTAAGTACATTTACTCAAGTACTATATAGTACTTAAGTACAATTTTGAGGTATTTTTACTTTACTGGAGTATATCCATATTTTAAGTGCTTATAGTTCTACTCCACTACATCTCAGAGGCAAATATTGTACTTTTACTCAACTTTGAAAACTTTAGTTACTAGTTACTTTGTAGATTTTGATTATTATTACAAAACATACATTAACCACTTACAAACCACTTACCAACCCTACATACATTTCTGCCATTTGAAAATTCAGACATTATATTGGCCTGTGAGGTTCTGCACAATAATAAAGTTCCATTGATAAATGAGGGCCACTGTCTCTCCCTGTCACACGCAAATCAATGCTGTCAGGCAGAAACCTTGCTTGTATGTCCAAAAACCGTTTCAGGAAATAAAAAATAAATAAACCTGTGTTCCAATGGATCCAATGTAGTTATTATTTACTCTCAAGCTGTTCTTAATACTTTTCATTGTTTTGTTTATAAAACGCACATAAAAAATGTACTACTTTCAACCTGCGGTCCCTATTTTGGGCATGTCATTACAGGCAAAGATGAAAAATGAAATATGGAAATACAGTATAAGGTTTATACCCGACAATGACAAAATACATACTACTGTATACACACACACACACACAAGGATAAGTACTGTGCAGGCTTGTGTTGTGTGTTCACCATGTCAGTAGTCCAGATTTCTCCAGGGATTTCATTCATTCTCTGTTTTACATAACAGGTTGTCCTCTGCACTGACCTCTAAAGCCTGATTTATGCTTTGTCATATGACAGCGTCGCACACCAGAAATACACACTGCACAAAATTAAGCATGAGTAACTCTTCATTTAGTACTTGATTCCTCGTTTTCCTCTGTCTCTCGCTCTGTCTCTCTCTCCCCGCCCCCCCTCTCTCTCAGCTGTTTGAAGAAGGCCTTTCAGTCGATACTGCTCTAACTTTCTCTCCTCGCCTCTTTCTTTTCTCACTCTTTGTCCTCCTCCCAAGTGGGGTGCTGGCTTCTGCTGAGCCAGAATAAATGTTTGTCAGTGTGTGTGTGTGTGTGTGTGTGTGTGTGTGCGTGTGCGTGTGCGTGTGCGTGTGCGTGTGCGTGTGCGTGTGCGTGTGCATGCGTGTGTGTGTGTGTGTGTGTGTGTGTGTGTGTGTGTGCGCGCGCGTGAGTGACTGCACTGCACTGCATAGAGCAAAGAGCTGAGAGGGCAGAACCCAAGCCCAGCCAGGAGCCATTTTACTGCCAGAGCTCATGACAGTCTAGAGGTCCTCTAATAGTCAGCTAATGGTGACTCTACCATACTGTATGCTAAAACATGCTAACCTGTTCCTCAAAGTTTACCGTGCAAATGCAACACACTGAATGGTGAATACCGTACTTTATTTTGTGATCTGTTGCCTTACAAAGAATACATTCTTTCTTTCATAGATTGCTAACTTGCAGGTTCCTCACATGAATTAATTAGCTACACATTTTGCATATTAAGACCTCTCTTAACACCACTAACAATGTTACCCTCCAGTTAAATTTTAAATAAAAACGTAAATAAATAAATGCTTAGAAAATGCTTAGGGTAAAGACACACATAGCAAGTGTCATATCATTGAAATTATTCACATTTACTTTAAGAATTATGCTATTGCTACTGTATCTGGCTCTCTTTATGTGAACTTCATAGCTCAAGAATACTGTACATCAGGGCAGGGTCTTCAACGTTTTTCAGGCCAAGGACCCCTTAGCTGAGAGAGAGATGAAGCAGGGACCCCCCACTACACAATGTATAACGTTATGTTGCAGATTAAACCTTTTCATAGATTTCATAGATAGCTTCATAGACTTGTTTGGCAGCACTATCGTCAGTGTTGGATTCATGTTACAGTAATGTGTATTTTCAGACAGCTAACCACTGTCTTAAACCCTCAATACTTAGAAAACTTCTACCTGATCTGCTCCCCCCCCCCCCCCCCTACAGGGGTTAACAGTGGTTAATGTAAAAAAAAAGGTTCCTATCACAAGCATTTTGGTGGCCCCCCTGTAGTAACTCTGAGGACCCACTAGGGGTCCCGGACCCCCTGTTGAAGACCCAGGCCCTGCTGTACATAATAATTACATAATACACACTGTGCATTGTGCAGTACATCATGTCATCATGACACCTGCTGTCACCAACACGCCAACGCGTGTTTAGGACCTCTGGCCTGGCTGCTGATTGGTCCTCAGGCATCGTCTTGACAACCATGAGGCTTGTGTCAGTTGACATGGCGACATACTGAGTGTGATGGCCTGTCTGAGTGTGTGTGGTGGGGTTAGCCTGTAGCGACTGACACATTCACATCAACCTTGACAAATTACTGCAGTGCAGACACTGTTAACTATAGCTAACAGACTAAACGGTGAACTGGGTAATATTTGAAAGCATAATGTCTAGTGTGATCACAGTTAAAGGAGTAGTTCAGCCAATAATTTGACAGGCGGTCTCTCAAAGAGTCTCCTTTGAGTCTCCTACCGGAGACATTAGCATCTTCCACCGGTCATCAAATATTTGCTTAGGAATGCGACAAAAACAAAAAAATCGCCATTAATTCAACGCTTCATGGGCTGTGTAATTGATAGAAAATACGTATTTTTTTGGGTGAACTACTCCTTTTAAGTCCAGTAGTATTGTCATAGTTTATAAACAGATTCGACATGATGGAAGCCATAGTTTGTGGTTCACCGGTCAAGTAGAATGTTAACATGGCTCTTATGGAGTTACTGTAGATTTAACCACTTTTAACCTGGCATCCCCATTTTCGGCATGTCATCATCACAGACAAAAATCTTCAAAAATAGCAGATCTACAAGCTTCCAAGCTATTTTTGCCGGACACCGTCATACAACGAGGGATGAAATAGGGCTTAAAGTGGTTAAACTGTTAGGAATCTGTCATTCTCATTCCTCACTGGGATGTATCATGTTTACCATAACATTTCGACCCAACTCTTATTTGTTGAGGACTTTGCAGACTGTGAATGTTTTGATCGATCTCTCTCTCTCATTGCCTTTTATCCCCTTCCTCAACCTCAATTTACAATTTATAATTTAGGCATTTAACAGGTGCTCTTAATCCAGAGCGTCTTACAGTAAGCAAGGAAAACACGAGGTAATAACCTATCCTCAGTCTAAACAGTATAATATCAAGAAAAATCTATAATCTGTACATTGAAACTATACACACTATAAGATGCCAGGTCTACAAATGACCTGGCATCTGTCTACATAACATGCTATCTAGTTACATTTTAGCCTTTGCACAAGCCTGCAAGGTTGTCAAGGCTATAGAGGGCAAGTGCTACGGCAAGTGCTACGGGCCTGTAGTGGTGTAGGGTGGTAACCTCGTGCTAACCTCGTTCTCCTGTCCCTCCTCACCCCTCTCTCTCCTTCCCACTCCCGGCTTCCTTGTGTCTCCAGCCATGATGCCTATCCCCCAAGACAAGCGTGTGTCTATGGGACTGAATGGAGACCTGTACTTCTCCAACGTGCTGGCCAAAGACGCCCACACCGACTACAGCTGCAACGCTCGCTTCCTCTTCACGCACACCATTCAGCAGAAGAACCCCTTCACGCTTAAAGTGCAGACCAGTGAGTAGATTCTCTCTCTCTCTCTCTCTCTCTCTCCCTCTGTTTCACACACACACACACACACACACACACACACACACACACACACACACACACACACACACACACACACACACACACACACACACACACACACACACACACACACACACACACACACACACACACACACACACACACACACTTACAAACGCAGACAGGGGCAATGTTTGAATATCTTGGATCCTGGCCCCACGATCACCCAACAACATGTATTGAACAATTAACTTGACAAACTAATGTTTTTTGAAGGCTAATAGTTCATTCTCACTGCGTTTCAGCCCTGCGTGCAGGCAGTACAGGGTTAAAGTGCAGGCTTTAAAGATGTTTGCGGTTCAGGCAGAATGGAGTGAATAATGTAAAAAACTTGTGCACTCATACAACATGCAAAATACTTTTGCATGTCACACGACTCTGGTTTGCCAAATGTTTGTGAGTAGAGGGTGTAGAAGGATATACACCAAATCAAGCTCACAACGCATCGCAACGCGACACATTGTGAGCCTATACATCTGTTATTTCAATGAATATTCTCCCCAGAATAGGGACACTAGGTTTCAAGTGTTTGATATCTGAAGGACCCTGCGTGTCAGTGTTTATTTCCACACCTATTGTCTGTACAGTTTATGAATTTAAGGTCACCCCCAATCCATGCCACGTGAATTATGAGATGTCCCCATCTAGAGGCGGCATGGTGACATGACAGGCATTCCATCTCAACTAAATATATCTCATTAGGTTGTTCAACACAAGTCTGCAAAGACGAAAATGAAATGAAAATGAAGAGAAGAAACTGTTTGATTTATCTCATACGACAATGACATTTTCCCCCCAGAAGTGGATCATTATCAATATCCATGAAGACTTTGTTATTGGTTCCAGGATTGTGCTGTGTGTGTGTGTGTGTGTGTGTGTGTGTGTGTGTGTGTGTGTGTGTGTGTGTGTGTGTGTGTTTGTGTTTGTGTGCGTGTGCATGTGCGTGTGTGTGTGCGTGTGCGTGTGTGTGTGTGTGTGTGTGTGTGTGCATGTGCATGTGTATGCGTGTGGTTCTGATGATCAATTGTGTGCACCTGTACCTGTATTTTCAGACGAGCCATATAATGACACCCTCTCTTACAACTCCTCTGATCCCTACAGCGGTGAGTCATTTCCAGTCTGGACAGCTCCACGTCCTGTCTGTGCTGTCACCATCCTAACCGCTGCTAGCTTGCTAACCTGTTAGCTCCAATTATCCCACGTCGTGGGGTAGTTATTTAGCCAGCCGCTGACTGATATTTCTGTTTTAGAAATCTAACCCTTACCTGCACAACTCACGCTCATCTTGGTTCCTGATGGGAAGCCTAACCACTAATGTGTGATTTTCTCAACATCGGGTCCGAACAGGTTCAAATGGACCCATATGGGTCTGTAACTCTAGTTAAATTAAAACTGAGGGTTTTACAGTAGAGACCATGGGTCCCAGACTCCCAGAGATATATATTTTTTAATCAAATGGGGGTCTGTGGGCTAATACTTCTCAAACTGGGGGTCCTTGAAATTAAAAAGGATGATTCATGAGACTCAGAGGACTCAGCAGGTGTGATGGCTCTGCCCCCAAGCTGTTACTTAACTCAGCTAAATCTATGACAGAATGGAGCCAAAGGTGAACCTGACAATTTAGGAGGACCAATGTCCCCCAGGGAGTGTTGATTGTTCACAAAGTGTCACAAAGAGACGAGTTAAATGTCATATGTCAACAGCAACCTCAAAGAGCACACGCGAGCGAGCGCGCGCAGCGCGCGCTGCGCGCGCACACACACACACACACACACACACACACACACACACACACACACACACGTGTCAAGATATTATTTATTATCTTCAATCCCCAAACTTAATTTGTTTCATAGAATGTATTTTAATCCATACACACATTAAAATTAAGTTAGAAATTGGCCATGACTTTAATTATATTGGACATTGGAATATTCATATGTTCATAAGGCCAACCTCATGGGCATATTGCTAGAGGGGACAGAGTTGTGAAAGGGACAGCATATGTTGTATTGCTTTGACCCAAGGAACTGCAGGCCAGTGGAATACAAAATCTTTACCTCATGGGAGACAATTCTCGTAGGGACAGAATGGGAACAGGGCCTCCCCCCACCCCACCAATGGGAGTCACCACTAGAGGCTACAGCTGTGAGTGGGCTCAATCCCAGGATTGGATTATGAATATTCAATTTGTATTCATGGAGCGTTCATTAATAGTTATGTCTGTATGCAGATTGGATTTGCAATGCCCCACTTATGCCATGCAGACACTTATGTGAGAAGATGGGGATAGTTACGTTGGTTATTAGATGTGATGCTCTCATGTAGCCTCACAAACCCTCAAACACACACAAGTTCCTCGCGCCTCTCCCTCTCTCTCTCTCTCTCTCTCTCTCTCTCTCTCTCTCTCTCTCTCTCTCTCTCTCTCTCTCTCACTCTCATAAATACTCAGAAGTGGGGGGAGGGTTTCATCCTGAGACTGCAGCACTTCCTGGGAAGTGCAGCCAACATCACCAAGGCCACGCATTTCCAGGGCACTGTGTCGCCTTAGTGACGCATTGTGTGTGTGTGTGTGTGTGTGTGTGTGTGTGTGTGTGTGTGTGTGTGTGTGTGTGTGTGTGTGTGTGTGTGTGTGTGAGTGAGAGGGTGAGGGGGATACATATGCTCTCTGGCAGTTGTCGCTACTAATCCTTGACACCCTCTTCTTCTCTTCTTTTATCTCCTCTCCCAGTGTCAGTAACAATAGGTCCTTCCTAGCTCACTCTCATCTGTTTGCTGGCCACTGGAGATGCTAACCGGCTAACAGATGCTTTAATCCCACACAGATCTGCATCACAATGGAGACTAACGCTAATTTAACCCAGCACACTTCTCATCAGCATAATATACGTAGCGCAGTGCTACAGACTGCAAAGCCGCTAACATTATTTCTTGTGCAGTGTTGTCAATATATTCACATTGGGATGGGATCATGCTAGCAAAGCACTAAAGCAGTATCGACACCCAGAGCTCTTTTGCGTATGTTGTGTTCATATAGGGAGCCATATGAATGTGTGTTTATATGCATATAGTCAACTAAATAAATGAATGTATGTACTATCTTTCAGAATTACAACGCTTTATGCAGCTGGTATTAACAGTATTTTCTATCATAGCAAATGTATTTACTGATTCTGTTTAAAGGTAAGTTCCTTGTAATTAATCAAACAACGGTGATGTTGGCAAAACTATGCCTTTAACTGTGAAGCCTAATTTATGCTTTGTCAAACAACAGTGTCGCTGCCAGTTATTTTCGACATTGTCGTACGACGAAGACTTTTGTTCAATTTTGACAATTTATACAGTGGAACATTCACTGCTTGTTTATTTATAGTGCCTTATTGTCTCATACAGTCACTCTACATTGTGTGTGGTTGATAAAAAGAAAACACTTAACAGCCTAAAACCTAACTCCAAAGGCCTGAGAACATTCTGGAAATGCTCCAATTATTGGCAGGGGAAGCATTTATGATGTAGCATAAGCTAAATGCCAAAGTCAAACCCTGTGGGAATGTTTAACATGTGGTTAGAGAATAAAGAAATCTCTCAACTGTGTGACCTTAAATATGCTCTGTTTTGATACCATACATAAGCTCTTGGCAAGAACAGAGCAGAACATATTAAACAGTTCCTTTTTAATATGCTTTTTTAAATTGTAATCTGTGCAATCTCCCTGCTTGAAGTTGCCAGCTCACGCCGCCTTCCATGAAAATCAATGTTATTTTTCTTTATGCTGGGAATGTCGAAGGACAAAATTACAACTTATGTGAGTGCTTTGGCCTCAGAGCAGTCTGGAAAGTGAGCCAAAGCCTTGGAGGGGAGGGGGCGGGTCTGTTGGCTTGGCAAAGAGAGGGCATGGTGGAAGTGATGTAAGTAATGGCATTATTTGTGTGGTGCTGATTACAAAGCAATTGTTTCCTTCCTCCAAGGAAGTGAGTCATGCTCTGAAGATGGATTGTAATGGATTGTAGGTTTAAGAAATTGAATTGACGAGGCTAGATGCGTGTGTGTGTGTGTCTGTGTGTTTGTGTAACTCTATTCTTGTCCTCTGTTGCAGGTCGTAAAGTAACAGAGTCCACGCCAACCATCCTCTCTCCATCAGGGACTGACAGCTCTAAGATGGTGCTTCGAGGAGAGCAGCTAACGCTGGAGTGTATTGCTGCTGGACTGTAAGTACCTTACCTATATATATATATACAGTATATATGCTATATATGCTCACACAAAATGCATTATGCAAGCACTCACACTCAATGACACTCCCTCTTCCCTTTATCCTGCAGTCCGACCCCAAACATTAAGTGGTTTAAGAGAGGAGCAGACCTGCCACTACAGAGACTAAAGATTGAGAACCATAACAAGACCCTGAAGATTGTCAGTGTGTCAGAGGAGGATGCAGGGGAGTATGTGTGTATGGCCAACAACCGTATCGGCAGCATACAACATTCCATCTCTGTGGAGGTCAAAGGTGAGGGGGGATTTTTAACTATGCTATATTTCAAAAATAATGGAAGTAGCCAAAAGATAATTCCGCTATTTCGTTTTATTTTGTTTATGTTGATAATTTTGAAAATGTTGGGACAGATTGAGATTTGGCCTGATGATCATTTTCAGTGGTGAGATTATTAGTCCACACCATTATTAATGCATTATTAGTCCACACCAATGCAACTCCTTGCAAAAAAAACGTTTTAAAGACCGTTGCAGCGGTGTGGACTGACCAGTTGCAGACTGGTGCCATTTGGGGATAAAGGTCCTTACACACCGGGGCGATTTTTTTCTTGCGAATAATACGTATTTTTTTTAAACCTTATAAAGTCAATGCAAGCTTCCACACCAGTTCCGCGGAGCGAAAAAAGTGTCTTTTAATTATTCGGAACGAGTCCGAATTTTGCGTATATTCGCATATTCGCCGGTGTGTAACCGCCTTAATGGTTGCAAGGAGTTGCAGTTGCAAGGAGTTGCAAGGAGTTGCAGTTGCAAGGAGTTGCAAGGAGTTGCAGTTGCAAGGAGTTGCAAGGAGTTGCATTGGTGTGGACTGGCCTTTTTTTGAAACATCGTTTCTGTTTATGAATGTGTGTGTCTGTGTATATGTCATACATGTATATCTAACCTACCTCTCTGTCGCACAGCGGCTCCCTATTGGCTGGACATGCCGACCAATCTGGTGCTAGCCCCTGACGAGAACGGCCGACTGGTTTGTCGAGCCAGCGGAAATCCCAAACCTCACATCCAATGGCTTGTTAATGGAGAGCCCTTTGAGGGTACGTCTAACCACTGATTTACTGACATCCATCCAGATATTTGTGATCTCTTGAAATGTGTCGTATATGACTGAAGTATTTGCTTTTACTCACTCTCTCTCAAAATGTCTGTTCTCTTTTACGCTATTCTTTTTCTCTCTTCTCCTCCTCTTACCACAACCCTTCCTCCCCCTCCTCCTCCTCCTCCTCCTCCACTCGCTCTACTCCCATCTTCCTTCTATCTCTCTCCGTTTCCTTACCATCAGTCTCTTTCCCAAACCCCAGCCGGCAGGTGCTCGGAGACACCATCCTCTTCCGTATGGTGCAGATTGGAGGCAGTGCTGTCTACCAGTGCAATGCCTCCAATCACCATGGCTACCTGCTGGCCAACGCCTTCGTCAGCATCCTGGGTGAGTCATTGGCTGGTGACTAGGGTCGGTTTGGCCAGTGGTTCTCAACCTTTTCAGGCTGCGACGCCCCCAAAATGATCATATTTGAACTGGGGGACTGGGATAGATTAGTGCTCACACAGCGGCAATGTTTAAAGGCCCAATATAACTTAGGGTTACATTCACAAATATTCTTGAAGGGTTTAATATGTGTAGGCCTGTATGGAAAATAATGTGGAACTTATCATAAATCAAAATTGTTCTGTTTTACTCCAGTGTTTGCAAACATTATTACCAATGTAAACAAAGCTATTACAGCCCCAAATACAGCAAATAGAGTTTAAATATAATGCATAATCTGTTATAACTGTAACTAACTGTATAGTGTTAGACATGAGTCTATCAAGTACTGAGTCAATCAACTAGAGAATAAAATAAATAATAATAATAAAATATAGCCATATATTACATTTTTTGTTTATGTTTGTATCACTGATTGGGAATTGGGAATAATAAACACAATTATTGTGTGTCTCCTTGCAGACATGTCTCCTAGGATCATGGGCCCTAAGAACCAGCTGATCAAAGTCATCAAGAACAACCACACCTTCCTCGACTGCCCCTTCTTTGGCTCTCCCATACCGCTGCTACGCTGGTGAGTACTGGTTCTCGCTGTTTCACACACTGCATGTTTTCTGTCTATGGTTTGGTTTCCATTTGGCAAGGTATGGTGCCTTTCACCATACTACTGAAAGTTCACTGGAGGAGGGATCCCTTTTTTGTTCAAGTTTGCAGATGGAATACTACTGTACCATTTGTCTTTTTGTACTGTATAACAGGCAATGCCTGCTGTGTATGAGTCAATAATATTCTGCTGCAGATGGTGTTGGAATTGGATTTGAACTAACTAAACATTTTGGAACCATTGTAAAAGCGCATAGGTTTTATGGTAACTGAAGGAGGAGGAAAATAATTGCACAGGATCTTAAAATGGCTATATCTCAATTACTATTCAACTTGTGTCTTAAGGTGGTGTAATTATTTCCACAAATGTGTTCAAAAATGTAAATTATCTAATTAAATGCACAATACCAACATTTCCTCAGCAGAAATGGATTTTAATGGTAACATTTTGACTGTTTATAAGACATTGGTTTCCAAAATGTATTGTCTAGAAGTCATATAAATGATTCACACACATCACAGTTTTATATGGGGGTAGGTTTGTTTAAAGAGATAACTGTCATTAAGCTACTAAATTGCCAGATGCATCATACCAAAATTTAAACTAGAGACATGTAGGAAGACAAAAATACCAACAAATTACGGTCACCTTGGGTGGTACCAAAATCTGGCTTGGCCCCTGGACTATATAGGCACTTTCTGCCGTAGTTTTTTTCTGGGCATTTCTCCTTGTGAGATGAGAAAAGGCTGGGAATGAGGTTATAGTTAATGTGGTTAACGTGTTCCATCTTTATGTGTTTAGGTTTAAGAATGGGCAGGGCAGCGGGCTGGATGGGGGCCATTACAGGGCTCACATCAACGGGACCCTGGAGATCCTCAGGGCCAGGACAGAGGACGAGGGGACCTACACCTGTGTAGCGAGCAACATTCTGGGCAAGACTGAAAACCAGGTCCGCCTGGAAGTCAAAGGTCAGACATCACACCGAAACTGACATGAAAGACAAATGCTAGGCACTGAAAAGGGTCAGAGAGATGAATCCCTTTTGTCCAGAACTGAATAAAATAATATAATAACTGACGTTACACTGTAGCACAGGAATATATATGATCAGAGTGTTATAATGATATTATGACAGCACTGTAGTGTACTGTTATGACACCATCAAAGGTTTATAGCAAAAGCACTACACTTGAAGCAGTGAGGTGGACACTATGACATTAATGCCCAGATATCACAATACTTAACAAAAGCAAAGAAAAAAGGCACTTTGTGTAAATGATGGGAATCCTTTATAGAAACTATACTTTACTTTACTTAGAGACTATAAAGGGATGAGAATATGACAATATTTTACTACAATTTGGCAAAATACACCGTGTATTAGACATTGCATGTAACACCAGTGTATTTGTATTACAGGGATCAACATTTTGTCTGTGCATGTCTCTCGACAGCTCATGAAATATGTATGGATGAACTTTTGCCCCCCAAGATAAATCAATCACATTCAGCGTTCATGGGATGAAACGACCGTCCCTGCTTAATGAAAAATGCTTGACTCTCTTTGCGCCAAATAGTCTGTATGTTTGAACAAAGTAGGAAATAGAACATGATCAAAGCCACACTTGCAATACTGGGAATAACTTTTGTTTACTAAATCAAAATCTTGTATAAGCTATTTGCATCAGTTCTAATTTAGAAAATGAAAGTTGTTTGCGGTACCGCAAGTGTGACGGGAATCCTTTGATCTTATTCTTGTACCAGTACTCATTCCATGACCCTTTCTACAAGTTGTGCCAGAACTCAACCTCAACTGTCTGAACAAAGTATCCTGTGCCTTTGTTTTAAAGTTCCTACAAGTGCCTTGTGTTTTTATCCCTAGCAATTAATTCCTTTATTCATAGTATCAAAAATAATGGTCCATTTGTCAAGTGTAGCTGTCCATTTCACTACCCACACTTTCCATTCTTGCAAGTGGATACGACATCCATTCCATTGACTGTAGCTCTCATGTCTCATAGATTTAAGTGTCCGTGCCTTTGTAATAGCCTGGGAAGAGACATCTGATACTAAGACCCCAGATTCCTGGGCTGTATGGCTGCAATGTCCTATTTTTCTAATTTACCCGGATATGTGTATGTGTGCTGTGTGCTGTGTGTTGTATTTCTGTCTGAATACATGCACATGTATGTCTTCCCTGTCCTGTCTTTAACTGTTTATCTTTGTGTGCCTCTGTGTGTGTCTTTGTGTGCATCCACATGTGTGTCTGTGTCCTTTCCCTGCTGTTCCCCAGAGCCTACTCGAATCGTGCGACTCCCTCAGCACCAGTCAGCTAACAGGGGCTCCCTCGCTCGTTTTGACTGTAAGGTCCAGTCAGACCCCACCCTGCCAGTTGAAGTTGTGTGGATGAAGGACGACAAACCTCTGTCACTGGGATGGAGGTAAGGAGCTGTCTTCCCTGGAGTAGCCTTGAAATCAATCTATGTATACTGTACAGTACAAGCAGAAAAGGCGGCACGAAGCACATTATCAGCTTGCCCACCATTGCCGGGATTATTGCAAAAACGTGTCAATCAGCGTGTTCAGGTTCTGGTTTCCAGCATTGGCCAGGTTATTGTGTGGGTAATCTCTCAAGAACACATTCCGAGCTGCGCTACTGCATCTGTCGGTAGGGCGATTCAGAAGGTGTGAACATTGACCTACAAGTGGGCGGGCCTTAGATCAGGAAGCAAGCCGCGCTTTACCCAATCAAATGCAGTGGGCGGGATTTACATCTGTGCGTTCGCTTTTTAATGTGTTCCCACTGTAAACAAACCCAAACTCATTCAACAATGGCGTCCTCGGAGACGACAACACCATGGAAAGTTAGTAACATTTTAACCTGTTCTTCCATTATAGAAACAAGTGGGCTTATAACCAAAACGATACATGTTCCGTGGGAGAAATGTTGTTAGTGGGAATGAAAACATAGGCGCCCCCCCCCCCCGGAAAAGTAGGGCTGAGGGCGGACCAAACGGGCCAACATCTTGTTATCAACATTCTATTGGGCGGTCCCTCCAGAAAAAAACAGCAGAGGGTGCTGTTTTTCAAAAGAAAATTGACGATGGGTTCCCAGATGGTTGTGTGGGTGAAATAGGCTCCCTTCCCTCTCTTGCAGTTTGGCTCAGCATCAAAATAGGAGGATATGCGTTAAATTGTTCATGGGTTCGATTTTAGGCACCGCTAACTCAGCATATGAGTAGCATGGCCTGGGTGACTAAGACATGTGGTAAGTACTGGGAGCTGAGGGTAGGTCTTGCACTCCAACTCAGCTATCAATTTCCCAGGGGTCTAGCGCATTGAAAAGAGAATAGACACTCTCGGCCGATACAGCTAATAAGCCACTCCGACCTACTTACTAAATATACCTACAGTAATACCTATTCTTTTAGGTTGATGTTTTTTGTTATAGGATTGTAGAGAGACAAGAAACTGAGGGTAGCGAGATGGGGAAGAACATGTAACATGTCTCCAGTCTAAATCAAACCGTGGACATTGCAATGATGTGGTCAATGCACTATCCGGTCACCTAATGGCACGCCCTAAATCACTTTTACCATGCCAAATCTCATGTGCAAGATAGCGGTACATCCACTACCACTCTTAAAGCCAAATATACAATAATATACAAGGTAATAGTGCTACTACCTTACCCCACATCATCGTAATCCCAAATCCAGTCCTGAATCACGTACAACCAGCTTGTTAGTTTTGTGACTTTTTTGTTTTGTTTATATTTGTTTATATTTGCCACATCTTATGTAACATTTTCTTGCCTTTTCTATTCAACCTTAATGTCGTTATTAGTCCTACGGGGGAAATAAAAATGTCAGCTTCACCCAGCCGATGGCTGCTCAGATGGTTATTATGATGAATATATATATATATGCATAGTACACTAGTTCTTTTCTAGGAAAGATGACAGATAGTTGTTGTGCCGGTGAGGTAAGAAACCATAGAAGGGCTTGTAAGAGAACCTCACTGTTTACATTATATACAATTTGTGTTTCTCAGGCTAAAGAAGGATGATGAGTCGCTGTCCATCCCTAATGTCAATGAGGGCGATGAGGGCACTTACACCTGCACTGTCAAATCTGAGATCGACCAAGACTCTGCCTCAGCCCGCCTCTCTGTGTTAGGTACACGCATGTACAAACCGTACTTAACGCACACACGCACAGCACGGCACGCACGCACGCACGCACACACGCACGCACGCACGCACAGCACGCACGCACGCACGCACGCACGCACGCACGCACTACACAGTAGAATACTCAGTGCTCATATCACTCAGGGTTTCACAATGCAAATGACTGACCACGCTCAGATCTAATATCCTCCAGCATGTATTGCTCCGACATCAAAGCAAACATTTTAACATCAAGCTCATCTTGTCACAGTCTATCATAATGATCATCATTTTAATGCTTATATTTATCACTGCGTATGCATAATTAAGCTGTAATACCTCATTAGCATTAATTCTTTAATGATGATTCAGCCTTGAAATGGAAATGATGCATGTTTTACTATCACAGCAGCTTACTAAAATGCTATTGAACCATATTGCGTAGCTGAGCCAGCAGCATCGATGGCATGCAGCATCGATGGCATGCCAATGTACTAACATAATGCTGCGCAGTAATGACACCCTAAGCACTGTAGTGAAGCTGAGTAGCATTAATAGAAGTACTGCACACATAATCATGTTTAATGTCCCAAACCCACCAGACGTGTTGATGGAATGCATCGGTTCTCACTGGCCAACGCACATGGCTGGCGGGTGCACGGCTCGCGGGTGTGGAGTGAATTCTTCCATTATGGACAGAATTTTCTGTGCACCCGCATAATGCCTTTTCTTTGTTATAGTAGTAGTAGTATATATTATAGTATACAGGAAATATCTTTCTGTGAACAATGCATTTAAATTAATACACATTTGAGTTGGCCATCTAGGAATATCACAGACTAGAAGGCCTTGAAATTGCTAGTACCAGGACTTTATGTAACCACAACCATTTACATTATCGGCAGCGCACTATAACCCGAAACTCATTCTGAATATGATGTGTGCCTTGTCAGCTGTGGTTACATTCATTAAATGTATCTGATTTAATAGCCTACATATATCTATTAATCCATAATGGACTGTCAAACTAAATTGTATGTCTTCTACATTTAATATTTGCAAAGTCTTCAGTCATCAAATCGATATTCTTGGTTATCAGCATCTGGCTCAGATTCAAGAATGAAACACGTCATCATTGCACTGTGTAAAACATTTTAAAGAACGAATTAGCAATGGAAGATAATCGGTAAAATTTTACTTTCGATTGTCTGTGACATATTGATACAGGCATTTCAGACTATAGATAAAAGAAAGACATACACTGATAACTTGCTGTTCAGAACAGTTCTACGCAAGTTTGTGTGCGCAATAAAGCTCATGTGCGTTTACACGTCTGATGGGTATGGGCCGTGAGTCTCTGCTCCCCTAATGGTGATTTGCTTGTAGACTAACCTTTGAAATTTAACCTCTACCCTCCTCATTCTCCTTGATCCTGCCTCACAGAGGAAGCTTCCCTCAACCCCTCAGTGTCTAGTGCCTTGCCTGCAGGTAACACACGAGGCCTGGTCAAAGCCTCTCTCTCTGCCTGTCTGTTTTAATGCCATTATTTGTTTCTCTTTGTCTGTTGTGCTCAATCTCTTTCGTTGTGTTTATATTTTTCTTGTATGTTCTTATCTTGTGCCTATCTGTAGTTATAATGCTTTCTGAAACGCTGTTAAAATGAAATTATGTTTTCTTTTCCCTTTTGTTTTTGATGTGCCAAAGGATGAGTTCTTTATTTATGTTTCTTGAAGCGTTAGAGAGAGAGAGAGAGAGAGAGAGAGAACGAGAGTTGTGGACGAGGAAAGAGAGGGAGTTGGAGGTTTTGATATGGGTGGGTGGGGGATACATTGTGTGTGTGTGTGTGTGTGTGTGTGTGTGTGTGTGTGTGTGTGTGTGTGTGTGTGTGTGTGTGTGTGTGTGTGTGTTTACATTATACTCCATGTCTAATCTGTTATTCCGTCTCTCTAGATCGTCCAGATCCTCCTTTGGACCTGGACCTGTCAGACCCAGCAGCACGCAGCGTCCGCCTCACCTGGATACCTGGAAATGACCATAACAGCCCCATCACACGTTAGTACACACACACGCACACGCACGCACGCACGCACGCACGCACGCACGCACGCACGCACGCACGCAGGCACGCACACACACACACACACACACACACACACACACACACACACACACACACACACACACACGCACACACACACACACGCACACACACGCACTAGGGCATTCACGAATAGTGATTTTTAGCATTCGAATTATTCGACCTATAAGTATTTGAATATTCGATTAATCGATTTGATTATAAAAAAAAAGAAAAAGAAAAAAGGGTTTTTTTTCTTTATTTTTTTTAATGTTATTGATGACTCGACTCAAGGAATGCGAGTTGATGTCACACCAGAGCTCACAGCTGCGTGTCTGCTGTAAAAAAGCCACTGAAAAAAAAATATGGAAATAAAAAAGTGGTTTGAATAGTGGTTTTGATAATCGAATATTCGAATATTCGATTATTCTGTTAATGCCCTAACACACACACACACACACACACACACACACACACACACACACACACACACACACACACGCGCGCGCACACGCACACACACACACACACACACACACACACACACACACACACACACACACACACACACACACACACACGTACACACACATACTGTACAAGTCTGTATGTGAATGAGAAATGCTCTACCTACGTAGCAGGACATGAGTGCTTAGATCACTTTCAGACATTTAAGGGGATTATGAAAGGTTAGGGTAATAAACTCTTCACACAAAAGCAGGGCGGCACTGGCTCAGGAGGTAGAGCGGCTGTTTGAGAACTGGAATGTTCCCTTTTCGATCCCCTCCTCCTCCTTACAGTAAATACAGAGATGGAATTACAGTACACTTCTGTGTAAATGCACTTGACAATCACCCCAACAACTAATGACATTTATTCTTCTCATTATTATTTGTCCTCTTCAGAGTTCATAGTGGAGTTTGAGGAGGACCGCTGGCAGCCAGGGACCTGGCAGAACCTGTCCAGTTACAGAGGAGACCACAACTCAGTCATCCTGCAGCTTTCTCCCTTCATCAACTACCAGTTCAGGGTCATTGGCGTCAACGGCGTGGGCCAGAGTGAGCCAAGCCGCCCCTCGCCCAGATATAAGACCAGTGGAGCTGGTGAGGAGCGCAGACGGATGTCTTAAGGCTGATTCATACTTTGTTGTGTGACGGTGTTGCCCACAGAGAATATCAGACCTACGAGCAGAACTACAAGCTTCTAAAGATTTACTTTATTGATAGGACAGTAGGCTGACAGGAAATGGGGAGAGAGAGATGGGGAGTGACACACAGCAAAGGCCGTCAGGATCGGGACCTCGAACCCAATGTCAGGCTAGTGAGGCTACATTGAGCCTAGGTGCCCGGACTGCTACGCCAGTGGTCCGGGCTCAGACCTACAAGCTTGTGAGCTTATAGGTCTGCTATTCTCTGCCGTTCTTGGCTTGCACGACGGACCAAAAATTATGCTTTAGGAAAACCAGACCAGCAATGTTGCTGAAGGCTGAAGGCTCCTCCAGTAGCTGCAAAGCTTTCGCCAAAACTACCATCAAAACTAATACAAGACAGCAATGTCTTCAAATAAATTACAGTACTGTAGTAGAACTAGCGTGCCGGATTAAAATAATATATATATTATACTTGTTGCCGTGTTTACTTGCCCAACCAGAACGCACTGTAGGCGAACAAGTAAATACAATAGATATCTTTGGAACTCCAAACTGAGACATTTTATCAGATTTTTGTCAGAGACAATTGCTTTGGTTGGAAAACATAGTAAAATGAAATTTGTCCGGAATTCCCTTGTAAGAGTGTAACACTGATGGCATGGTTGTTACTGTTGTTATTCGATCTGGCGGAATCCTGTGCGTGTGTGTGTGTGTGTGTGTGTGTGTGTGTGTGTGTGTGTGTGTGTGTGTGTGTGTGTGTGTGTGTGTGTGTGTGTGTGTGTGTGTGTGTGTGTGTGTGTGTGTGTGTGTGTGTGTGTGTGTGTGTGTGTGTGTGTGAGCGTGCGCACGCATGCGTGTATTCATTTGCGTGTTCATGTGTTCAGCCCCAGATGCCATCCCCAGTGGTCTGCGAGGATGGGGTACCAAAAAGAATAATATGGAGATCACTTGGGAGGTAAGACATATAGAAGTGCAGGACCGCTTTGGTGTCTCGACCAGTCTGTACATATACCTCATAATGATGTAGTACATACCATTCATCTTCCATGATTCCCATCAGGTTTTAGTAAGGTTCAGTGCAGCCTGTTCACAGTGAGCATTGTTTTATGTCTTTAGCCTCTACTTGACCTTCAGAGGAATGGCCCTAACCTGCACTATAATGCATGGTGGAGGCGGAAGGATTCGGGCGAAGAGTGGAATAATGTGACCACTGAGGGGACCAAGCACATGATCCACGATACAGAGACCTACGTGCCTTATGAGCTCAAAATCCAGTCCACAAATGACTATGGAGAGGGACCAGTATCTAATGTTGTCATTGGATACTCAGGGGAGGACAGTAAGTACACACACACACACACACACACACACACACACACACACACACACACACACACACATTTGTGCTCTGACTGTTAGCCAGTTCACATACAATAACATCCATGTCCAAAGTCAGTAGTCACTGATAGTTGAATTGAGCTCAAATCAATGATGGGTTATTGTGACTATCGTCTGGATTAGAGGTCCTACAAGACTGGCTTCAAGGTGTGCAAAAATGGGGATATAGTTAGTGCTTGAAGTAGGTACAGTACAATGCCCTTTTGAACACAAACACACACACACACACACACACACACACACACACACACACACACACACACACACGCACACACGCACACACGCACACACGCACACACCACTCACTGACTCTGACACATCCTTCCTTTATTGTTTCTCTCCAGAGCCAACTGATCCTCCCACAGACCTGCGAGTGTCAAAGGTCGACAGCACCCTGGTCCATGTTCACTGGAAGCCAGTGGATCCCAGCACTATACTGGGACAATTCAATGAATACAGGGTGAGACATAAGCACACACACACACACACACACACACACACACACACACACACACACACACACACACACACACACACACACACACACACACTAGGGCATTCACGAATAGTGATTTTTGGCATTCGAATTATTCGACCTATAAGTATTCGAATATTCGATTAATCGATTTGGTTATAAAAAATTAAATAATAACATTTAAAAAAATGTGTTTTTTTTTTTTTTCCTTTTTTTTTTCAATGGCATTGATGACTCGACTCAAGGAATGCGAGTTGACGTCACACCAGAGCTCACAGCTGCATGTCTGCTGTAGAAAAGGCACTAAAAAAATTATAATAATAATAATTAATAGAATAATCGAATAGTGGTTTGATAGTCGAATAGTCGGTTTGATAGTCGAATATTCGAATATTCGACTATTCTGTTAATGCCCTAACACACACACACACACACACACACACACACACACACACACACACACACACACACACACACACACACACACACACACAGTGAGTCATACCTGAGCAAAAACCTAGCATGTACTACGTGTGTTTGCGTGCATGCATGAGTGCGTGTGTGTGTTGAAATATTATGTTTTTTTGTTTACCTGTTATTTTCCCTTCATAATTGTATTTTCTTTCTTTCTTTCTTTCTTCCTTCTTTCCTTCCGTCCTTCCTTCCTCGTTGTCTTCCCTGTTGCTTCCCACCAGCTCTACTACTGGCGAGAGGCCAGTCTGTTAAAGAACCTGCGGGTGAACAAGGAGGTCAAAAACAAGGGCTTCTACACCACGGCGGCCCAGCCCTCCGGCGTCCTCGGTGAACTGGTGCCCTTCTCCCACTATAAGATGTTCATGGTCGTGGCGAACAGCCACTACGAGGGTCCACCCAGCAACACGGTCGACTTCACCACCAAGGAGGGAGGTGAGTGAGGGAGGCAGGGGTGGAGGAAAGGACAGGAGGGGGGGGGGTTGTTGGTACAGGGTGGAAATTAGTCAAGCCTGATACTCGCCGATACTTTGTCGGAAAGCATCTAGTTCATAACCGAGTCTTGAACAAAATCTTGAACATTTTTGAAAATCTTTGAATATATATATATTTTTAAAGCGTACATTTGTAACTCAAATCTTTGCTTCTGGTGGTCCCTGGAACAACATATTTTGAGATGGGGGTCCACGGCCAAATGCATATAATTTTAGGGGTCCTTGACATGAACAATTTTGAGAACCACTGATGTAGCAACATACATGTAGGTTTTTTTTCTTAACACATTTCACGCCAGAGTTTAATCTCATAATGTACTCACCAGTGCCAGCGTTTTATTGTTGTTTTTTTGTTTTATTCACGTCGCCACGGACCTCGTTAAATCCCTTTAGATCTAGCATAAAACTGTTTGTAAACACAGCGGCGATCCGACTGCGTCGCCCAGTAAAATCCCCGTCGAAAACCCAGTCGCCATCTTGTAGTTACAACAGTTTATGTTAAACAGCGATGAGCGAAGAGAAAAACTACAAACGAGAAAATGGCGTTTTAGTGTCCACTTAAGAATGGAGGCCGATGGGATCGGCAAAACCGGATCCCGGATAATTCCGTTTCCGGTGGTGCTACAATGAAATGTTCCGTATTGCGGCTTTAAATAGGTTCGCGTAGATCTATGCGATTGGCAGTCAATGTGTTAATGTGTTAAATAAATACCCTTATTCTGTGTGTTTAGTACCGGCTCCTCCCAAGTTCTTCAGGATTGTCCCGTGGGGTTCAGACCACATCCGCCTGGAGTGGGACACACCATCGGAGCCCAACGGCATTCTGATCGGATACCAGCTCAAGTATCTGACAGGTGAGCTGTTCCCATTGGCCAACAAACTGCGACCACTCACAGTCCATGTCCAACTCCCAGCTACAAAATCAAATGGATTTTGGTAAAGCTTATTCAGGATGTTTTTTTTCTTCTATTTCACACTCGTAGCAGGGAGCTACGTTCGCGAGTTAGCTACTGTACTGTATGAGGCAGGAGACATTTATACTTTCTCTGTCCTTGTAGATTTTCCCAGCAGTTCTGCAGATTTTATTAGCAATTAGCAATCTGGTCACAAACCCACTTCAAACTTTAACCACTTGAACCCTACATACTGTACCACGGGTCTATACTACTTGGTCCCCTCCTTTTTTACTTCTACACCAAATCCCTTTATAGCAATATAGCAACAGGGCCGATTCTTAAACTCAGGACTTTTCTGTGTATAAACAGATATGAACCACCTATTACTGTCTCTCTTACGGTTCCTCTGTCTCATTCTGTGTGTGTGTGTGTGTGTGTGTGTGTCTGTGTGTGTGTGATTTGTGTGCAGCCGCAATCAACGGCTCACGGGTGAGCCGCCAACGGGTGGAGACTTTTCTCCCTAACACGACAATGCACACGATGCGTCTGCCCGACCGCTCCGTGCGCTACAAGTTCTCCCTGTCCGCCCTCACACGGGTGGGGGCAGGAGAGGAGTACGAGGAGGAGTCCCCATACTCTGCCAACGAAGGTGAGGTTTCTCACACACAAGCACACGCACACGCACGCCACACACACACACACACACACACACACACACACACACACACACACACACACACACACACACACACACACACACACACACACACACACACACACACACCGTAAACTCTTCTGACTCTGAGAGTCTACAAATGTAATGAAA